>NC_092772.1:60170458-60352958 GCF_047496795.1 Chiloscyllium punctatum | reverse complement strand
AGTTGACCCTGACTGAGTGTTGCAGACTGGCACATTCCAAGGTCCAGGACTACGTGTTGAGGGACACACTGAAGCTTGGGGCAGCTGCCGCCAAGGCGCGGTGGGGAAAGACCACCATGTCACATCTGCCTGCCTAAAGAAGAACAGGGGGCCCGCGCAGTCATTTGGGCTCTGCTGACACCTCAGCTAAAAATGTAATCGTACAGACCTGTAAATAGGAATGATTACTCTGTTTTCGGTATGCAAACAAATGGAATGTTTACATACGTATGGCATGTCCCGTTGGACAGATCATTAAAGTATTTGTTCATATATTTTGTTGTTGAATGTGAAGTGTGTTGTGAGGCACAGGTCCAGTAGTTTGAGTATGCCGTCTTTGTTGATAGGTTCCCCGTCCTATTGTCTGTTGTGTATGTCCAGCAGGTTGGCTATTGTCTCTCTGGCTAGGGTTATTGTCAATAGAGGTGAACAGTGCCGTTACATCGAATGAGACTATAGTTTCTTCCTTATCTATGTGTATATTTCTGATGATGTCCAAGAATTCCTGTGTTGTCTGTATAGAGTGTCTGGATCCGCTGATCAGGTGTTTCAGATTCTGCTGTAGCCCTTTAGCCAGTTTGTGTGATGGTGTCCCTGGTAGTGATACTTTGGGTCTGAGTAGGATGTCTGGTTTGTGCACTTTGGGTAGTCCATAGAATCTGGGGGTGTTGTTGCTTTCAGGTTTCATTCTCTGTCGGTCAAACCTGGTTATCTATCTGTTTTTTTTCTAGGTTCCTCAGTGTGTTGTTTCTCCTGTTGGTGAGCTGTGGTGTGGGGTCAAACTCCCTCTTTTGGTAGGTGTTGGTATCTGCAAGTAGTTGTTGCGCTTTTTGGATATATTCTGCTTTGTCCAGGATGACCGTCATTCTGCCTTTGTCTGCTGTCCTAAACTAAGCAAGCAACCACCCCAACACACACAAACGAAGTTGCATCAAGACACTGTTCAAAAGGGCCACAACACACTGCAGTACATCAGAACTGCAAAAAGAGGAAGAAGAACACCAATACAATGTGTTCGCCAAAAACGGATACCCCGGCAATTTCATCAACAGATGCCTAAGGGAAAGACAACAGAATGAAGACATGCCACAACCCAACGGACTAGCCACACTACCACACATCAAAAACATGTCTGAACTGACAGCCAGACTACTGCGACCACTAGGACTCATAACAGCACACAAACCGACAGCCACTCTCAGACAACCACTCACCAGGACGAAGGACCCGATACCCAGCATCAGCAAAACCAATGTAGTGTACAAAATCCCATGCAAGGATTGCACAAAACACCACATAGGACAAACAGGAAGACAGCTAACGATCCGCATCCATGAACACCAACTAGCCAGGAAACGACACGACCAGCTATCCTTAGTAGCCACACACACAGACGACAAGCAACATGAGTTCGACTGGGACAACACTCCTATTATAGGACAAGCCAAACAGAGAACAGCCAGGGAATTCATAGAGGCATGGCACTCATCCACAGATTCAATCAATAAGCACATCGACCTGGACCCAAAATACCGGCCACTGCAGCAGACAGCTGGAACTGACAACCGGAAGTGGCAGATACAAATCACTATAAATGCCAGAGGAAACATCACAGAAGCACTTCACAGGAGGCTCCCAAGCACTGAGGATGTCACCTAGACAGGGGACGAAACGTCTGCAACACAAATTCCAGGCTCGGCGGACAGAACCACAACGTGTCTCTTAAATGTTGCAATTGTACCAGCCTCCACCGCATCCTCTGGTAGCTCATTCCATACACGCACCACCCTCTGCGTGAAAAGGTTGCCCTGTAGGTCTTTTATATCTTTCCCCTCTCACCCTAAACCTATGCCCTCTCGTTCTGGGCTCCCCGATCCCAGGGAAAAGACTTTGCCTATTTATCCGATCCATACCCCTCATAATTTTGTGAACCTCTATGAGGTCACCCCTCAGCCTCCGATGCTCCAGGGAAAACATTCCAGCCTGTTCAGCCTCTCCCTATAGCTCAAATCCTCCAACCCTGGCAACATCCTTGTCAATCTTTTCTGAACCCTTTCAAGTTTCACAACATCTTTCCGATAGGAAGGAGACCAGAATTCACGTAATATTCCAACAGTGGCCTCACCAATGTCCTGTACAGCCACAACATGACCTCCCAACTCCTGTACTTAATACTCTGACCAAGAAAGAAAAGCATACCAAACGCCTTCTTCACTATCCTATCAACCTGCAATTCCACTTTCAAGGAGCTATGAACCTGCACTCTTCGGTCTCTTTGTTCAGCAACACTCCCTAAGACCTCACCATTAAGTGTAAAAGTCCTGCTAAAATTTGGTTTCCCAAAATGCAGCACCTTGCATTTATCTGAATTAAACTCTTTCTGCCACTTCTCAGCCCATTGGCCCATCTGCTCCATATCCTGTTGTATTCTGAGGTAACCCTCTTCGCTGTCCACTACACCTCCAATTTTGGTGTTATCTGCAAACTTACTAACTGTACCCCTTATGCTCACATCCAAATCATTTATGTAAATGACAAAAAGTAGAGGGTCCAGCACCGATCATTGTGGCACTCCAATGATCACCAGGTCTCCAATCTGAAAAACAACCCTCCACCACCACCCTCTGTCTTCTACCTTTGAGCCAGTTCTGTATCCAAATGGCTCATTCTCTCTGTATTCCATAAGATCTAACCTTGCTAACCAGCCTCCCATGGGGAACCTTGTTGAACGCTTTACTGAAGTCCATATAGATCATATCTACTGCTCTGCCCTCATCAATTTTCTTTGTTACTTCTTCAAAAAACTCAATCAAGTTTGTGAGATATGATTTCCCATGTTGACTATCCCGAATCAGTCCTTGCCTTTCCAAATACATGTACATCCTGTCCCTCAGGATTCTCTCCAACAACTTGCCCACCACTGAGGTCAGGCTCACCGGTCTATAGCTCCCTGGGCTTGTCCTTACCTCTCTTCTCAAACAACGGCACCATGTTAGCAAACCTCCAGTTTTTCGAAACCTCACCTGTGACTATCGATGATACAAATCTCTCAGCAAGAGGCCCAGCAATCACTTCTCTAGCTTCCCACAGAGTTCTAGGGTACGTCTGATCAGGTTCTGGGGATTTATCCACTTTTATGCATTTCACGACAGCCAGCATTTCCTATTCTTTAATATGGACATTTTTCAAGATGTCACCATCCATTTCCCTGCATTCTATGTCTTCCATGTCCTTTTCCACAGTAAACACTGATGCAAAATGCTTATTTTGTGTCTCCACCATCTCCTTACAAATGTTGCCTTGCTGATCTTTGAGGGGCCCTATTGTCTCCTTAGTTACCCTTTTGTCCTTAATGTATTTGTAAAAGCCCTTTGGATTCTCCTTAACTCTATCTCGTGTCCCCTTTTTGCCCTCCTGATTTCCCTCTTAAGTGTACTCCTACTGCCTTTATACTCTTCTAAGGATTCACTCGATCTTCCTGTCCAAGCCTGACATATGGTTCCTTCTTTTCCTTTACCAACGCCACAATCTCTTTCGTCATTCAGCATTAGTCATCCAGTCATTCAGTTATTCAACTCCATTTTCAAATACCAGGAGGCGCAGGGTTAAGGTGAGAGGGGGAAAGTTTAAAGCAGATGTGCGAGGAACGTTTTATTCCACAGAGGGTGGAAGGTGTCTGGAACGCATTGCCAGGGGAGATGGGAGAAGGAGATACAGTCACAGTGTTTAAGGGGCATTTAGAGAGACACGTGAACAGGCAGGGAATAGAGGGATACGGACCATGTGCAGGCAGAGGGGATGAGTTTAGAATGGCATCATGGTCAGCACAGACACGGTGGGCTGAAGGGCCTGTTCTTGTGCTACAATGTCCTACATTCTCAATGTTCCCCACTATTATTTCCCCAGCCTCATTCTCGAGGGCTTTGTAACTGTTTCAATGGCCATAAATCTGCAGAGAGATGGAGCAGGATCAAAGGGTTAAATGACCCATTCCTGTTCCTGCAGTTACACAGAAACAGTGACTCGCATTCAAATGCCGAAATATGGAAGTTGTTTCGAAATAGATTATTCAATAAAGAGAGAGCTCTGCCTGTGTTCACCTCCTGCTCACATTTCAGGCATTCTTTCTCCCATTGGGAACTCTGAAGTGCTGTCACTTGTATCAAATGTTGCACAACTGTAATTCGTTTCATTGCTACCGCCTCTAGGTATTAGCTGTCCAAATCGGAGGTAAAATGACAGGTTGCAATAATAAGTGTGAGGCTGAGAGAAACAGCAATTCCTGCAAATGCCTGAAATTTGTCGACAGAGCAGGTTTTCAAGAGTCAGAGTCACAGAGGTGTGCAGCACGGAAACAGACCCTTCGCTCAAACTCGTCCATGCTGACCAGATATCCCAACCTCATCTGGTCCCATTTGCCACCACTTGGTCCTTATCCCTCCAAATCCTTCCTATTCATATACCCTTCCAGATGCCTTTTAAATGTTGTCATTGTACCAGCCTCCACCATTTCCTCTGGCAGCTCATTCCATGTATGTACCACTCTCTGTATGGAAAAGTTGCCCCTTAGGTTCCTTATATAGCTTACCCCTCTCACCATAAATCTATGCCCTCTAGGTCTGGACTCCCCCCACCCTATGAAAAAGACTTTGTCTATTTATGCTATCCATGCCACTCATGATTTTATAAACTTCTGTGAGGTCATCCCTCAGCCTCCAATGCTCGAGGGAAAACAGCCCCAGTCTATTCATCCTCTCCCTGTAGCTCAGATCCTCCAACCCTGGCAACATCCTTGTCAGTCTTTTCTGAACCCTTTCAAGTTTCACAACATCCTTCGGACAGGAAGACGACCGGAAGTGCCCGCAATATTCCAAAAGTGGCCGAACCAATGTCCTGTACAGCTGCAACATGACATCCCAAATCGTGTACTCAGTGCACTGACCAATAAAGGAAAGCGTACCAAACGCTTTCTTCACGAGTGTAACGACCTGTGATTTTACTTTGAAGGAACAATGAACCTACACTCCAAGGTCACTTTGTTCAGCAACATTCCCTAGGACCTTACCATTAAGTCTATTAAGTCCTGCTCTGATTTGTTTCTCCAAAATGCAGCACCAAACATTTACTTAAATTAAACTGCATTTGCCACTCCTCAGCCCATTGGCCCACTGATCAAGATCCCATTGTACTCTGAGGTTGAAGATCTACGTCCCCTCTTGGTTTGAGATCGGCGAAAAGAGTCAATGAATACGGTCTGTTCAAAAAGCAAGGGTCATTACTTTATTGAATTAAGGTACTTTGACGCAATTCTATCCAGCAACACAGAGGTTAAAGCTTCTGTGTTCTGTGGTGAAGTTGTGCAATTACATTTGAAAATTACCATTATTTATATGTTTTTAAAGAGGTAGTACAGCCTAATTACAAGAAAGACCAATACAATAAGGCGACATGATTTACAACAAGTTTATCCATTGATATTTCCCGGAAAAGGATTCTTAATTAGAAGAAAAGCCAACCAACTGTAATACTGTGACATGATTGACAACATGTTAATCCAATGGTATTCCTTGGAAAAGAAATCTTATTCACGTAAATTGTCATGCCATGAATTAGAGCTGAAAATGTGTTGCTGGAAAAGCGCAGCAGGTCAGGCAGCATCCAAGGAACAGGAGAATCGACGATTCGGGCATGAGCCCTTCTTCAGGAATGAGGGAAGTATGTCCAGCAGGCTAAGATAAAAGGTAGGGAGGAGGGACTTGGGGGAGGGGCGTTGGAAATGCGATAGGTGGAAGGAGGTCAAGGTGAAGGTGATAGGCCGGAGTGGGGGTGGGGGCGGAGAGGTCTTCCTCCCTCTACAAGGATTTCAGTGAGTCCCTCTCTCACTGCACACCCCAGGTCATCTCCCCTGCCCAGAGCTCTCTTCCTATGCCATGAATTAGTTCAAGGTTAGTTCAAATGATCAATTAATGTGTCAGTATTCATTTTATGAAAATTCTATTGTCCTCTTAACTTTGAATTTCAGCTTAATTCTGCAAATCAGCAGTCCAGGTTCACAGGGTACAATCACTATTCTCAGCCATTTTATAGTTTTCTTTTTAAATTGAAACATCATTTGGTGGTTAATAAAAATCTACATATACCTGTTGCCTAAATTCAAATTTTAGATCCTCATTCCCCTTTTTGGTCATTCTATGACCACACCATAAATGCATGGATCAAATTATTCCAACTCGATGTGTGCAAAAGACTGTTGTACTTCCTCTTCATCCGAAGGGGAACCAAGGGCAGGCAACAGTGTTTCCTCATCTTCATCTAAGTGGAGAAGAAGCATTTTCTGGGTGGAACCAATACTGTCAATAGAAGTAAATATTTTAGCAATAATATTTAACTATAGCAATACCAACAAAAAGATCAATTAAAACAATAGCACCATACATAGCCATATTAATTAGCCAGTTGTACCATGAGCCAAAACTCCAATCTCCCCATCCCACACCTTCATTCATTTGGTTGACAAAAGTGCGAACATTATCAATATGTTCAGTAATGTTTTCGATAAGATCAGTGACCCCCCACCTCCCCCCCCCCCCCCCACACACACACATACATAATGCATTTTTCTTTAACTATAGAGCAACTCCATCTTCCTTCGCAAGTATGTAATCGGTTTTGTCGGGCAAATATACGCAATTTTGAAAGCATGTCTCTAATTTCTATTTAGTCAGCACTCATCTCATTTCCCAAAATTGTGAGTCCGTAAATGAAATAATTACGATTTTGATGACTAATAATTCCTGAAGACCCCCCCTAATGAAAGAACACTAAGAGCTGCATATGCCAATGAGTGAGTTTTGTTTCTTGATATAGCCTTTGGATTCTTCCATTCTGCACAGAAGGCAGGAGAAACTGAACATTTAAAAGGGGAATTATGATTTCGTTGCCAGGTAATTGGACAGGGAACAGGATTTGGAAGGAGTGTTCCGACAGCTACGGCACGAGGAGTACTTGCTTCATTTAGGACAAGGTAGTTCGATGCTTTATTATAATTGAAAAAAACAATCCTGGTTTAGTACAGATAATAGTGGGACCTTCCCAGTAAGATGCAGGCCTATCTTTGTAAATTCCTGGGGTATGTGGATAATCCATGGTTATATAATTTGGGCCTGGGTGCTGAGGGTGAAAATCATCTAATCGAATAAGGTGATCCTGATAAGAAACATGGTCCACATCCTAAAATGGTTCTACCCATCCAACAATTGGGAAAATATTAGTGCCGTTCGGGGTATCATAATAAAGGTGGGTGTTATTACCCTCTCCACATAGAGTTTGAATTCCACTCGTAATAAGGATACATTTTTCGTTAAGGCATACACGTGAGATGCAAGGTCCTTCAGAAAAGCAGTGGTGACTAATACATTTAATCATAGCACAGGCAAAAAAAAATGTAGGCACTTTTACATAAGCGCACCCCCATTCCTTCCCCTTGCAGCAATTTGGACAGGATATTGCAGATTTATTGCAGGAAGTCAATAAACAAGTAGCAGGTGGGGATAGGTAATAACTAAAAAGATATTACGTGCTGTAAATACCTTAGCACTATTCCATACCCCCCATGTTAGGGTTTGAAAGGATAAAAGGGGTCATGGAGTCTCTTGCTGAAATAAGGGCATAACAAATTACTTCATCCACTCCAAAAGTTTTATTATGGGTTTCAAGAAATATCCCCCCCTTTGTCTCTTTTACTACGTGATCTATCTGAAAGGGGACAAGGCTTACCAGGAATGCCCATAGTACAAATGTAATCAAACTGGCACACAACACCTTTACAGGGTAATGACCATTTAGACGTGTTCTGTAAATGAACTGTTAATCTTTTTGATGCAGTTGACCACCGCAAAAGTCATTCTTGGCAACATTCAGTCTTTCGGCACACAAAGACATCTTCCTGGCATAGTTGGTACACAGTCTCTGTTTGCGCAGGTAAACTGTCCCTTCTTGTGCACCAATGCTGGCAATGACAAGTCCACACAGCAGGTCAAGTCGATCTTTATCATCTCCACCCTTGCAAGGTTGGAGATCGCAAAGTGTCCATTGTAAGAAAGTATAAACCATTTCTTCCTTGTATATAAGTATATACAATATGCATATAATTGATTAAAATAGGCAGCAGCGAAAAAAAAACACCATCTAATCTAGTAGGTGTCACCCATCTTCTGGTTTGAGAATCATGGGAGCACCTAATTGGAGGCCATAATTTGTGCTCTTCAGCCCTAAGAGCAATTTTGAAATAAATAATTCTCAAATTAATCAAACTCAAATAGCCACTGGAGTAAATAGATTGACCATACTGGCAAAAAGCTTGTTCATTTTAAACTATAAACTAGAGATTCCCTTCCTACCCATTGTTTTCTTATTTTATAAGGAAAAGCCCAGGCATGGGTGAATTAAGCAAACCTATTTTTATAAATCCAGCTTTGCTGGGATGTATTACTCTTTGAAATTTTCCAACAAAAGACATCAATATTGTCTAAAATTTAGATTAGTTCTGCAATATATTGTATTCTCTCTTTTTAAAAACTAAATCATTAACCTTGTGCCCAATTAAATGGCCTGTTCTACAGCTTTAGTTAACAGTAATTAGAATTAAATGTAGAAATGTGATGATGATTCTGAGCAGAAAAGTTGGTCGGAGGACAATGCTGTCCCCAAGTTATGGTAACATGACACAAAGCTTTCAAACCACACTGATTTTTTTTTAATATTGAGCCCACCGTAGAAGATAGATATTGGTACAGTCTTAAAATGATAAATCATCACTGTTCAGTATAAAATACCTAAGTGAAGATAATAGCTCAGCCAGACACTCCCTCTTAGATTCAACAGCCCAATCCAAAAATAAATCAAATCAACCACCTGGTATTCTTATAACGTCCATATACAAAGCAAAAATATTTCGGCTGAGGTCGATGTATGAAATCAACAACTTGATAATTCAGTCAGTAGTATATTGTAGTATAAAGTACCTGTAATTATTTCAGAAATGGAAAATTTCAAATTACTTCCAAATTTCAAAACAATATTGAAAACAATCCAAACACTAAACCCATATGATTACAACCAGTGTGCAGTAGAGAAATCAACCTCGACATTGTGAATTGGCACTGAACAGACAGTATCATTCCCCTGTGATGTTTGAACCCTACCCAAGTCTGTTATACCCATCCTTATACTGTGTCTAACTGGGTTTTGCTTGGGACCCAATGGGATCAGAAGTTTGGGGTGTAAGGCTGCCTGCTTGGCAGCTGCATATACTTGCCTATTACGTTAGAAACAGTATCAGTTTCATCTACATGAGCCAAACATCTAGATAATCTTTAAATTGATTGAACAAAATAGCACTACTGTAACATTGCTCCCTTGGGGGTTAAAAATCTCCAATGTTCCCACATGGCTCCAAAATCGTGGATCATATTAACAGCAGAATGAAGAGTCAGTGTATATTAGTAGATTTTCCTTTTGATCGGATGAAAGCATGTTGATTTCCAACGTCAGCTCCGAGATAACATTAAAGACACATTACTCCCCATTGGCCACATTTCAACAGTTAAAGCAAGGATCAGGCATTTGTCCCTGGGGTTTTTGATGTCTTGTTGCCAGTCTCAAAAGTGAAATGCTGGGGTCTACCTGTTCCCATTTTCAGGATCCCCCCCCCCCCCCGCCTCAAGAGGAGGTTTTCCCGCAGTGGCCGTTGGGAAGGTACATGAGGTAGGTTCCGCTCTCCCAGTGGGTATCTTGGTTCCAATCAACCCTATCAGGGTTGGCATACGGCATTTGGGACCGCGAGGACGCTGAATATCACTTGTTTTACCTGTAACTTGCATCATGGTTCAGTCTGGTTCTGACCATCCCAATAGAAAACCACCGCTCACCTCATTTGAGACTGGAACTTCCTGGACTGGTTTGTACAGTTGGTCTGGATCATGTCAGTGACTCCAGGTAGAAATCACTGCAAAAGCATAGGGTTAAATCAAGGTAATTGAGCTTCTTGATTATTGTTCAATTGTTTGTCACTTCCATCAGACAGATACGCGTATCTTTCTGTCTTGGAACACAAGCTATTTGTATTCAGGCTACTCCTAGAATTTTACTGCATTTACATCCGTATCACACTTAAGAAATATTGAGCAAATTTGGCCGGTTTGTACTTGCAGTTAGAGGCATGCTTCATGAACAACATTCTAGTCCCCGGGATGGAACCCGGTTTAGGATGGCGTAAGTCACTCATCCCCATGATATCGACTATGAAGACTGGATAGTTCATTTTCAAAAGAAGGAAAAGTTTCAACAAGTGGATGGTTTAAACTAAGGCTGGGGATTAGATTCCCTACAGTGTGGAAACAGACCCAACAAGTCCACACCAATCCTATGAAGAATAACCCACCTAGACCCACTTCCCACTGACTAATGCACCTAACATTATGGGCAATTTAGCAGGACCAATTCACCTGACCTGCACATCTTTGGTCTGCAGGAAGAAACCGGGGCACCCGGAAGAAACCCACCGAGACACGGAGAGAATGTGCATACTCCACACGGACAGTCATCCAAGGCTGGCATTAAGCCCTGGACCCTGGCACTGTGAGGCAGCAATGCTAACCACTGAGCCACCGGGCTTAGCAGGTATACAGGAACAAAATCCCAATTCTCAAAAAGGGTCGGTATGGCAGACATAGGTTCTACTCGGAATCCCGAGCCTAAGTTTTTTTTAATTTTACAGTATTGTTGCTTTAACCTTGTTTATATATTCCTCAATCTTAGTGGCCTTACATTGTTTTCTCATGTTATTTCTACTTTTTTATACACATATATACACCCATTCACAGTCACCTCCCCAGTCATATGCAGAATTTGGGAGCTTCATCTGCCATATATATATCTATCCCTATACCCCAGTCATATGCAGAATTTCTTCAACTGGCCAGTAATGTAGCTTTCCGTTCTTTAATTCACCATGAATTAATGCAGTCATGTCTTTAATTAACCAAGAATCAAAATGGCAGGTCACTGACAATGTGTGAAGGAATCCTGCCAATTAATTTCGATTCGGGCTAATACAATTGATTTGTTATAAATATTAATAATATAAATAATAATATAATAAAAAATATTTATAATAATAAATAAAATAATCATTATCTGCAATTCAGGGTGGAAACCCAACAAGTGACTAAAACATTTAAAAACTGTACTTTGCTGCTTTATCCTTCTTATTGCATCATTCTCTTCCCTTCTGGAGTTGATCGCCTTGCCTCTATCCTCATTTAACCAATTTATCAATTTATGCCTGTAACTTTAAAGCCTGTTCCTAACTATACATTTTGGAATCTTGATTGTCCTAATCTGAAAGCTAGTTTTGGGATTTGAATTTTCAGCTAATCAAAAATTGCAAGAGGAGAATAACTAAATAGGTGATTTGTCTCATTCACTCGTCCTGGTCACTGTATCACAAGGCTGTGACATATGGAGCTTGCCAACTCCATGGCAATGGGGCAGTGATGCTACAAAAGAAAGAGGCTGATATACCATCCTGTTCCTCAATATGCTTGGCTGTCCCTATTTTCCAAAGGTTGGAATGCTGGGTGACAGCAATGCCTGTTTAAGTCGGGACACTTAATGACACGGATATAATTCAGTTTGAATTTTGGAGAGAGCACTGAGTGGAGTAATACCAAGCATGCTTTATACATTACTGATGGGGATCCAGCTGAAGAAGATAATGGAAAAATAAGGTTTCAATTATTTTTTGCGGACATTGGAGGATCAACAAAGCTTAGTTCTCAATATCTTGTTTTGAGATCAGATCTCCTCTGTGGTAATATATCAATGGTCATTATTTTTACAATATATACCTGAGTAGCATACAACATTTTATTTTCTTACATAATTTATAAATATATATTTATATATTATATATAAATTGGAAATTCATTTATTCAATATTTAATAATTAAAATGTAAAATGCATACAGTTCCCAACTTTGAAATCCACTATAATGACCCAGTTTTAGTCCCTTAATTTAAATCCAAAATTAGGTTTCTTAAGTAGTCCTGACCAGTCATTGCTCAATTACAATGCTATAGGTCGTGAAATAACCAGAGCTGCCTTCAAAGGATTTGCCTATTCAAGTTAAAAAAAACTTCTAATGTATGAATAATGGCTGAATCCAAGGCCACAGATATTAACCATAGGATTTTTTTTGATGATTTATTACAATCTAATGGTGAACTGAAACTTCAACTGTCGTTGTGGGAGGGGACTTTCTGAATAAAGCTACGGCTGGTACATCATAATCACTAATGAAACACATCAGTCTTAAAACGAGTCTGAAACTCAAAAAAGGTTATAATGTTGTCTTCCTCCGTATTGAAATCAAATAAGGTTGACTTTCACGTAAGGATAAAAGAGATTAGTAAGGCAAGGCAATCATGACCTGTAAAAAGAACAGGAGTTAATATTTTATTTCATAATCACTGAAGAATCCACAACCTTAAAAGAAATCATGTTAAATTTCCAAAATGCAAATCAGATTCAAAACGGTCCAAGGTCTCAAGCTCCAGGGAACAAAGCACAAACATTTGATCACCAACAAACAAATGTGATCCAAACCGAATCACAAAGTATTAAATTTTCTACTAGCTGTACAGCTCTTTCTCTCTCTCTCTCTCTCTCTCTCTATCTGTCTCTCTCTCTCTCTCACACACACACACACACACACACACACACTATGTTTCAGTTTTTAGCTTGGGAGTTTAGTCTGTTAAATCCTGGCTGTGGCACATTGTTGCTTAACCAAGTGTACAAGAACTATTACCACTTGCCAGCCTTATCTTTTAACACATCAAGAAAGAACAACAACCACTCTGCATATTCCATAAACAAAGAACAATCACCAAAAAACGAAAAAAGCAGCAAAAAGCAACAAAGCAAGACAAGCCAAGCTGAACAATACAACAGGTACAACAGACACCAAAACTAATGAGTCGCCAACTATTGAACCTTTGACTGGGGAAAAGGAATTATTTTGTGAAAAACTGGTGATTTATCCTCTGCCTCTTGCTTGTGGTAGGGGATGACTGTAATCAGGAGGTTTACCCCAAGTGTCATCGGAGCTTTAAGGGTTAATTCTCATGAAAACCTCCTTGGTTCCCCCATGGGGCCTTTCTCGGGCAATGAAAGGTCGAAAGAAGGGGACTGCCTCAAGTTCGGCAGGTTGGAGTCCGGCAGTCACGAGCCCAGTGATATAGGTTGTTATGATTAAAATAGGCCGGGGACTGACACCTGGGGGGAGTCCCTCTGCCATACCTACGATTGCAGCCTTGAATGGGTGCAGATCCACTACTATGACACCTGGATAGTTGTTGAGGTGCCTCCTCTTGAACTACAAATTGTGATTTTACACAGGTTGGAGGTCTGTCTTCACTCTGCTGATTCCAATAGGCCCTAATACAACAATGGAGTTGATTAGGGGTGGCTCTAACCCAGTCTAGATTGTTTGTTTTGACTGCTGTGACTACGGAAGGCGGCAGGCAGTTTAATAGCATAGATGGGCGGTGCGTTGGCATAGTGGTTAGCACAGCGCCAGAGACCTGGGTTCAATTCCCACCTCAGGCAACTGTCTGTATGGAGTTTGCACATTCTCCCCGTGTCTGCGTGGGTTTTCTCCGGGTGCTCCGGTTTCCTCCCACAGTCCAAAGATGTGCAGGTTAGGTGAATTGGCCATGCTAAATTGCCCGTAGAGTTAGGTGAAGGGGTAAATGTAGGGGAATGGGTCTGGGTGGGTTGCTCTTCGGAGGGTCGGTGTGGACTTGTCGGGCCGAAGGGACTGTTTCCACACTGTAAGTAATCTAATCTCATCTAATCTGAGCATTAATAGCATTTAAATTTCAAGCCCAATCGCTGGAATAGGACTCATTCTCTAAAATGTTCCAAAAAATCCTCAGCAGACTCCTTATTTTTGGGGCAAAGTTCAAGGATACAAGCAAAGTCAATCGGCTTTGCCAGTACAACAGATGCAGCAGTGAGAATATTATCTTGTCGCTGTTGTTCCTGGACTACAGCATTAGCGAAAGCAGTAAAGTTATTGAGAATTAAGTGAAACATCTGTACATTCCAAAGACTGATCAACCTGTAAGGAAGAGTTTGTAATGGGAGTTGCAAAAAAAAAGAACACCACTCATCTAAATCCGAATTATCGTGGTCTTCCTCATTAAAACTAAAGCCAACCATCGAACTGTGCAGTTCTGTTTGTTTACCAGTCACTTGCGACTTTTCCTTTTCCTTCTGTTGTCGTTTTGTTCAAGCACATTCACTTTTAATAACTTCAACAGATTTCATAGCACCATTTGCAGTTAATTCAATCCCCAATTTAGTGGCAGTATCTTACCACAAACGCAAAACTGATTCTTTGTGCCTCTCATCACAAAACTGTCGCCATCATCCAATTAACTCTTTCGTCCCCGCTCCCATGTTACATCGCCAAATCAATTGCTGAGCGGTTTAACCAATTGAACAGCATTAGGGCCACCTAAGGGCCGTTCTTCATCACCCAATGTTTTGTTTCGACCTCCAGACAGTTTTCTAAAGGCCTCAGACTTTTCGGGAAATTTTTCACATAATTTCACCAACGTTGATGATGGATCATCTGTTCTGTCTATGTAATTACCCATTTTTAAATTACTTTATTTTTATAGCAACTAATTTAAAAAAAAATTGTTAGTCACTGATCAGACTTCCACAAACCCTAATCAATTTCACAAACCTCTTTTTAAAAAAACTTTTAATATAAAAGTTTTAATATAAAATACTGTGATATTTTTTCTTTAAAAAGATCAACTTAAGTATTGTTTTTTAATGATTAATTTATTGTTATTATTCATTAACTTATTAGTATGTATTATATTTTATGATATAAAAAAATAACCTATTCTTAAAAACTGGGGGCCTCTTGCCTCTCTGATAGCTTTAAATATCCAAGATTTGGAGATGCCGGTGTTGGACTGGGGTGTACAAAGTTAAAAATCACACAACACCAGGTTATAATCCAACAGGTTTAATTGGAAGCACGAGCTTTCGGAGCGACGCTCCTTCATCAGGTGGTTGTGGAGGGCTGGATTGTAACACAGAATTTATAGCAAAAATTTGCATTGTGATGTAACTGAAATTATACATTGAAAAATTGATTGTCTGTTAAGCCTTTCATCTGTTAGAATACAGTGATAGTTTCACTTCTTTCATGTGTAAATCACAAAACCCTTTTTTTAAAAGTTGCATTCTCGGGTTAGCTGTTAACAATGGTGATAGCTGGACAATATGTTGAAGGTGTTAGCCCCCTGTGTTCTCTGTCTATGACCTGATGTTTAGATTGATTCTAATCTAAAAAGTGAGATAACAGAGTTTTACATAAATTCATGCAGTTTTTGAGCTCAGAGTTCTACATGAATGTATGCAGTTTTTGAGCAAAGTGCAATGTAACTCTACAAGTACAAATTCACTACACAAAATATACGTGTGCATGTGGGTCTTTGCCTGTCTCTGTGTGTGTGTGTGTGTGTCTGTCTGGGGTGGGGGTTGTGAGTGTGAGAAATGTGTGTGTGTGTGTATAGTGAGTGCAGAGTGTCTTAAGTCTGTGAGGGGGTGCATGTGTGGGAGTGTGTGTGTCTATAAGGGTGTGTGTGGGTGTCTGTATGCGCGTCTGTGTGTACCTGTGTCCATGTGTATGTGAGAGTGTGTGTGTGTGTGTGTGTGTGTGTGTGTGTACAGTGCAATGGTGATCACCTGTAATGTGTCATGAACCCAAGGTCCTGGTTGAGATCCTCCCTATGGGTACCAAACATAGCTATCAGCCTCTGCTCGGACACTTTCCTCTGCTGCCTGTCCCAAAGTCCATCTTGGAGGATGGTCACCTGAAGGTCCGAATCTGAATGTCCTGGACCACTAAAGTGTTCCCCAACTGGGAGGGAACCCTCCTGTCTGTTGATTGTTGTGCGGTGCCCATTCTTCCGTTGTTGTAGCCTTTGCTCCGTTTCCCCAATGTACCATGCCTCCGGGCATCCTTGCCTGCAACGTATAAGATAGACAACGTTGGCTGAGTCACATGAGTACCTGCCATGTACAAGGTGGGAGGTGTTCCCACGCGTAATAGTGGTATCTATGTCCACAATCTGACACGTCTTGCAGCGTCCACCGTGACAGGATCGTATGGAGTTGTCCTGAGAGCCGGGCAGTTTGCTACGAACAATGATCTGTTTGAGGTTTGGCGGTTGTTTAAAGGCAAGTAGTGGAGGTGTGGGGAAGGTCTTGGTGAGGTGCTCATCCTCATTGATAATGTGTTGCAGGTCTCACACACACACACACATACATTTTCTCACACTCACAACCCCCAACCCAGACAGACACACACACACACACAGACAGGCAAAGACCCACATGCACACATATATTTTGTGTGATGAATTTGTACTTGCAGAGTTACATTGCACTTTGCTCAAAAACTGCATACATTCATGTAGAACTCTGAGCTCAAAAACTGCATGAATTTATGTAAAATTCCGTTATCTCATTTTTTAGATTAGAATCAATCTAAACATCAGGTCAAAGACAGAGAACACAGGGGGCTAACACCTTCAACATATTGTCCAGCTATCACCATTGTTAACAGCTAACCCTAGAATGCAACTTTATAAAAAAAGGGTTTTGTGATTTACACACAAAAGAAGTGAAACTATCACTGTATTCTAACAGATGAAAGGTTTAACAGACAATCAATTCTTCAATGTATAATTTTAGTTACATCGCACTGCAAATTTTTGCTATAAATTCTGTGTTACAATCCAGCCCTCCACAACCACCTGATGAAGGAGCGTCGCTCCGAAAGCTAGTGCTTCCAATTAAACCTGTTGGACTATAACCTGGTGTTGGGTGATTTTTAACTTTAAATATCCAAGTTTATTTAAAAACCGCAAATTAACGAAGTTCGAGCGATCGGAGTTTTTTTTCAAATCCGAAGATTAACGAAGATCAAGCGATCGGAGTTTTTTTTAAAAAACTGAAAATTAACGAATTTCGAGCGATCGGAGTTTCTCTTAAAAACCCGAAAATTAACAAATCTCGGGAGATCAATTTTGTTTTCCTTCAGAAATCAACGAAGCTCGGGAGACAGAAGACTTTTTTTAAAAAAAAAAATCCCAGACATTAACAAAGCTTGGGAATTCAGATTTGAACCCTCCCCTCAGAGTTCAGCAATTTTGACTACTGTCTCTAAGTACCAAAGCACCCTCAACTTCAATTAATCTCTCCCCCCCCAACCTTTTTTTGTAAACATTGGAAAAGCTCCCCCAGACCCAACCCTTGCTAAGAGCGAACCTTTCGGGTGGGGGTGAGGGGTCACGCCAGACACCACTTGAATGAGAGGAAAACCAAACGCTCGTAAAATACTCAGGTCTGGCCCGCGGAATTCCTCAACGCTCAATAGTGAAGGACATTTAACTCTTTCACCGCTGTTCACAATCTGTCCGAGCCGAAACGTGTCATGGCACCAAAATGAAGACCTGCGACCCCTCGAGAGGGGCCACTTGGTTCGAGGTTGGTCAAAAGAATCGACAAGTGCAGTCCGTCCAAACAGCAAGAGTCATGAGATACTTGAATTGAGGTACCTTGACGCAATTCAGAGATTGAAGCTTCTGTGCTCCGCAGTGAAGTCGCGCAATTGTTTTGAAAATTGGTAGCACCGCTACCCTACATTCCCTGCAATTAGCCCGACCCCAGCTCAGGACAACACTGTCACAGACACTCCAGCATCTTCAGTCCTCACTTTCTCCATGTTAAATTGTCCCATAGTGCCCAGGGATGTGCAGGTTAGGGTGGATTGGCCATGCTCAATTGTCCCATAGTGACCAGGGATGTGTAGGTTAGGGTGGATTGGCCATGCTCAATTGTCCCATAGTGTCCAGGGATGTGCAGGTTAGGGTGGATTGGCTGTGCTCAATTGTCCCATAGTGACCAGGGATGTGCAGGTTAGGGTGGATTGGCCATGCTCAATTGTCCCATAGTGACCAGGGATGTGTAGGTTAGGGTGGATTGGCCATGCTCAATTGTCCCATAGTGTCCAGGGATGTGCAGGTTAGGGTGGATTGGCTGTGGTCAATTGTCCCATAGTGACCAGGGATGTGCAGGTTAGGGTGGATTGGCCATGCTCAATTGTCCCATAGTGACCAGGGATGTGCAGGTTAGGGTGGATTGGCCATGCTAAATTGTCTCATAATGTCCAGGGATGTGTAGGTTAGGGTGGATTGGCCGTGCTAAATTGTCTCATAATGTCCAGGGATGTGTAGGTTAGGGTGGATTGGCCATGCTCAATTGTCCCATAGTGACCAGGGATGTGCAGGTTAGGGTGGATTGGCCATGCGAAATTGTCCCATAGTGCCCAGGGATGTGCAGGTTAGGGTGGATTGGTCATGCGAAATTGTCCCATAGTGACCAGGGATGAGCAGGTTAGGGTGGATTGGCCATGCCAAATTGTCTCATAATGTCCAGGGATGTGCAGGTTAGGGTGGATTGGCCATGCTCAATTGTCCCATAGTGCCCAGGGATGTACAGGTTATGGTGGATTGGCCGTGCTAAATTGTCCCATAGTGCCCTGGGATGTGCAGGTTAGGGTGGATTGGCCATGCCAAATTGTCCCATAGTGCCCAGGGATGTGTAGGTTAGGGTGGATTGGCCATGCTAAATTGTCCCATAGTGCCCAGGGATGTACAGGTTAGGGTGGATTGGCCATGCGAAATTGTCCCATAGTGACCAGGGATGTGTAGGTTAGGGTGGATTGGCCATGCCAAATTGTCTCATAATGTCCAGGGATGTGCAGGTTAGGGTGGATTGGCCATGCTCAATTGTCCCATAGTGCACAGGGATTACAGGTTATGGTGGATTGGCCGTGCTAAATTGTCCCATAGTGACCAGGGATGTACAGGTTATGGTGGATTGGCCATGCTCAATTGTCCCATCGTGCCCAGGGATGTGCAGATTAGTTGTTAAGGGTGAGGACCAGTTCAGTCAAACAAATGAGAGTGTCGGTGGAAGGGTACTGTTGGGGACATCGGGAGAGGTAGAAACGGAGGGGTTGGAGGCCCTGGTCATGGCAGATGGAAGTGTAGAGGGATTGGATATCCATGTTGAAGATATAACTGTTAAGGGTGAGGACCATTCCTGATGAAGGGCTTTTGCCTGAAACATCAATTGTCTTGCTCCTCGGATGCTACCTGACCGACTGTGCTTTTCCAGCACCACGCTAATCTAGACTCAAGTGCAGATCAGTGTAGAGTAGTAAGGGAATGGATCTGGGTGGCTTCCTCTTCGGAGGGTCGGTGTGGACTTGATGGGCCGAAGGGCCAGTTTCCACACTGTAGGGATTCTATGGATTCTATGGGAACAGATTGGGGGTGAGGTGTATGTTATATCACCTTTCACCCTTATTTTTATTAGATTACGAGGTGATCTTTTCTGTGTGTTTCAGTTTTATTATCAGAGGGGTGTCAGCCTCTGCTCTGTAACAGATAGACCAAACCATGAGCCAACATTTCATGTTGTAGATCACCTCAGAGGCAACACACCAAACAGCAGCAGCTGAAATAACAAATAGGCTGCAATCAAAGCTGCAACTGCTGGAGCAGTGATGACAATTCCAGACACAATAACTGGGTGAATTACAGACACTCTGCACTCACTATACACACACACACACATTTCTCACACTCACAACCCCCACCCCAGACAGACACACACACACACACACACACAGACAGGCAAAGACCCACATGCACACATATATTTTGTGTAGTGAATTTGTACTTGCAGAGTTACATTGCACTTTGCTCAAAAACTGCATACATTCATGTAGAACTCTGAGCTCAAAAACTGCATGAATTTATGTAAAACTCTGTTCTCTCACTTTTTAGATTAGAATCAATCTAAACATCAGGTCAAAGACAGAGAACACAGGGGGCTAACACCTTCAACATATTGTCCAGCTATCACCATTGTTAACAGCTAACCCGAGAATGCAACTTTTAAAAAAAGGGTTTTGTGATTTACACATGAAAGAAGTGAAACTATCACTGTATTCTAACAGATGAAAGGCTTAACAGCCAATCAATTTTTCAATGTATAATTTCAGTTACATCACAATGCAAATTTTTGCTATAAATTCTGTGTTACAATCCAGCCCTCCACAACCACCTGATGAAGGAGCGTCGCTCCGAAAGCTAGTGTGCTTCCAATTAAACCTGTTGGACTATAACCTGGTGTTGGGTGATTTTTAACTTTGTACACCCCAGTCCAACACCGGCATCTCCAAATCTTGGATATTTAAAGCTATCAGAGAGGCAAGAGGCCCCCAGTTTTTAAGAATAGGTGATTTTTTTAATATCATAAAATATAATACATACTAATAAGTTAATGAATAATAACAATAAATTAATAATTAAGAAACAATACTTAAGTTGACCTTTTTAAAGAAAAAATATCACAGTATTTTATATTAAAACTTTTATATTAAAAGTTTTTTTAAAAAGAGGTTTGTGAAATTGATTAGGGTTTGTGGAAGTCTGATCAGTGAGTAATAATTTTTTTCGAAAAAATTAGTTGCTATAAAACTGAAGTAATTTTAATATGGGTAATTATATAGACAGAACAGATGATCCATCATCAACGTTGGTGAAATTATGTGAAAAATTTCCCGAAAAGTCTGAGGCCTTTAGAAAACTGTCTGGAGGTCTAAACAAAACATTGGGTGATGAAGAACGGCCCTTAGGTGGCCCTAATGCTGTTCAATTGGTTAAACCGCTCAGCAATTGATTTGGCGATGTAACATGGGAGCGGGGACGAAAGAGTTAATTGGATGATGGCGACAGTTTTGTGATGAGACGCACAAAGAACCAGTTTTGCGTTTGTGGTAGGATACTGCCACTAAATTGGGGATTGAATTAACTGCAAATGGTGCTATGAAATCTGTTGAAGTTCTTAAAAGTGAATGTGCTTGAACAAAACAACAACAGAAGGAAAAGGAAAAGTCACAAGTGACTGGTAAACAAACAGAACTGCACAGTTCGATGGTTGGCTTTAGTTTTAATGAGGAAGACCACGATAATTCGGATTTAGATGAGTGGTGTTCTTTTTTTTTGCAACTCCCATTACAAACTCTTCCTTACAGGTTGATCAGTCTTTGGAATGTACAGATGTTTCACTTAATTCTCAATAACTTTACTGCTTTCGCTAATGCTGTAGTCCAGGAACAACAGCGACAAGATAATATTCTCACTGCTGCATCTGTTGTACTGGCAAAGCCGATTGACTTTGCTTGTATCCTTGAACTTTGCCCCAAAAATAAGGAGTCTGCTGAGGATTTTTTGGAACATTTTAGAGAATGAGTCCTATTCCAGCGATTGGGCTTGAAATTTAAATGCTATTAATGCTCAGATTAGATGAGATTAGATTACTTACAGTGTGGAAACAGTCCCTTCGGCCCGACAAGTCCACACCGACCCTCCGAAGAGCAACCCACCCAGACCCATTCCCCTACATTTACCCCTTCACCTAACTCTACGGGCAATTTAGCATGGCCAATTCACCTAACCTGCACATCTTTGGACTGTGGGAGGAAACCGGAGCACCCGGAGAAAACCCACGCAGACACGGGGAGAATGTGCAAACTCCATACAGACAGTTGCCTGAGGTGGGAATTGAACCCAGGTCTCTGGCGCTGTGCTAACCACTATGCCACTGCACCGCCCATCTTTGCTATTAAAGTGCCTGCCGCCTTCCGTAGTCACAGCAGTCAAAACAAACAATCTAGACTGGGTTAGAGCCACCGCTAATCAACTCCATTGTTGTATTAGGGCCTATTGGAATCAGCAGAGTGAAGACAGACCTCCAACCTGTGTAAAATCACAATTTGTAATTCAAGAGGAGGACCTCAACAACTATCCAGGTGTCATAGTAGTGGATCTGCACCCATTCAAGGCTGCAATCGTAGGTATAGCAGAGGGACTCCCCCCAGGTGTCAGTCCCCGGCCTATTTTAATCATAACAACCTATATCACTGGGCTCGTGACTGCCGGACTCCAACCTGCCGAACTTGAGGCAGTCCCCTTCTTTCGACCTTTCATTGCCCGAGAAAGGCCCCATGGGGGAACCAAGGAGGTTTTCATGAGAATTAACCCTCAAAGCTCCGATGACACTTGGGGTAAACCTCCTGATTACAGTCATCCCCTACCACAAGCAAGAGGCAGAGGATAAATCACCAGTTTTTCACAAAATAATTCCTTTTCCCCAGTCAAAGGTTCAATAGTTGGCGACTCATTAGTTTTGGTGTCTGTTGTACCTGTTGTATTGTTCAGCTTGGCTTGTTTTGCTTTGTTGCTTTTTGCTGCTTTTTTCGTTTTTTGGTGATTGTTCTTTGTTTATGGAATATGCAGAGTGGCTGTTGTTCTTTCTTGATGTGTTAAAAGATAAGGCTGGCAAGTGGTCATAGTTCTTGTACACTTGGTTAAGTAACAATGTGCCACAGCCAGGATTTAACAGACTAAACTCCCAAGCTAAAAACTGAGACATGGTGTGTGTGTGTGTGTGAGAGAGAGAGAGAGAGACAGAGAGAGAGAGAGAGAAAGAGAGAGAGAAAGAGCTGTACAGCTAGTAGAAAATTTAATACTTTGTGATTCGGTTTGGATCACATTTGTTTGTTGGTGATCAAATGTTTGTGCTTTGTTCCCTGGAGCTTGAGACCTGGGACCGTTTTGAATCTGATTTGCATTTTGGAAATTTAACATGATTTCTTTTAAGGTTGCGGATTCTTCAGTGATTATGAAATAAAATATTAACTCCTGTTCTTTTTACAGGTCATGATTGCCTTGCCTTACTAATCTCTTTTATCCTTACATGAAAGCCAACCTTATTTGATTTCAATACGGAGGAAGACAACATTATAACCTTTTTTGAGTTTCAGACTCGTTTTAAGACTGATGTGTTTCATCAGTGATTATGATGTACCAGCCGTAGCTTTATTCAGAAAGTCCCCTCCCACAACGACAGTTGAAGTTTCAGTTCACCATTAGATTGTAATAAATCATCAAAAAAAATCCTATGGTTAATATCTGTGGCCTTGGATTGAGCCATTATTCATACATTAGAAGTTTTTTTTAACTTGAATAGGCAAATCCTTTGAAGGCAGCTCTGGTTATTTCACGACCTATAGCATTGTAATTGAGCAATGACTGGTCAGGACTACTTAAGAAACCTAATTTTGGATTTAAATTAAGGGACTAAAACTGAGTCATTATAGTGAATTTCAAAGTTGGGGACTGTATGCATTTTACATTTTAATTATTAAATATTGAATAAATGAATTTCCAATTTATATATAATATATAAATATATATTTATAAATTATGTAAGAAAATAAAATGTTGTATGCTACTCAGGTATACATTGTAAAAATAATGACCAGTGATATCTTACCACAGAGGAGATCTGATCTCAAAACAAGATAATGAGAACTAAGCTTTGCTGATCCTCCAATGTCCACAAAAAATAATTGAAACCTTATTTTTCCATAATCTTCTTCAGCTGGATCCCCATCAGTAATGTATAAAGCATGCTTGGTACTACTCCACTCAGTGCTCTCTCCAAAATTCAAACTGAATTATATCCGTGTCATTAAGTGTCCCGACTTAAACAGGCATTGCTGTCACCCAGCATTCCAACCTTTGGAAAATAGGGACAGCCAAGCATATTGAGGAACAGGATGGTATATCAATCTCTTTCTTTTGTAGCATCACTGCCCCATTGCCATGGAGTTGGCAAGCTCCATATGTCACAGCTGTGATACAGTGACCAGGACGAGTGAATGAGACAAATCACCTCTTTCGTTATTCTCCTCTTGCAATTTTTGATTAGCTGAAAATTCAAATCCCAAAACTAGCTTTCAGATTAGGACAATCAAGATTCCAAAATGTATAGTTAGGAACAGGCTTTAAAGTTACAGGCATAAATTGATAAATTGGTTAAATGAGGATAGAGGCAAGGCGATCAACTCCAGAAGGGAAGAGAATGATGCAATAAGAAGGATAAAGCAGCAAAGTACAGTTTTTAAATGTTTTAGTCACTTGTTGGGTTTCCACCCTGAATTGCAGATAATGATTATTTTATTTATTATTATAAATATTTTTTATTATATATTATTATTTATATTATTAATATTTATAATAAATCAATTGTATTAGCCCGAATTGAAATTAATTGGCAGGATTCCTTCACACATTGTCAGTGACCTGCCATTTTTATTCTTGGTTAATTAAAGACATGACTGCATTAATTCATGGTTAATTAAAGAACGGAAAGCTACATTACTGGCCAGTTGAAGAAATTCTGCATATGACTGGGGGATAGGGATAGATATATATATGGCAGATGAAGCTCCCAAATTCTGCATATGACTGGGGAGGTGACTTTGAATGGGTGTATATATGTATATAAAACAATAGAAATAACATGAGAAAACAATGTAAGGCCACTAAGATTGAGGAATATATAAACAAGGTTAAAGCAACAATACTGTAAAATTAAAAAAAACTTAGGCTCGGGATTCCGAGTAGAACCTATGTCTGCCATACCGACCCTTTTTGAGAATTGGGATTTTGTTCCTGTATACCTGCTAAGCCCGGTGGCTCAGTGGTTAGCATTGCTGCCTCACAGTGCCAGGGTCCAGGGCTTAATGCCAGCCTTGGATGACTGTCCGTGTGGAGTTTGCACATTCTCTCCGTGTCGAGGTGGGTTTCTTCCGGGTGCCCCGGTTTCTTCCCGCAGTCCAAAGATGTGCAGGTCAGGTGAATTGGTCCTGCTAAATTGCCCATAATGTTAGGTGCATTAGTCAGTGGGAAGTGGGTCTAGGTGGGTTATTCTTCATAGGATTGGTGTGGACTTGTTGGGTCTGTTTCCACACTGTAGGGAATCTAATCCCCAGCCTTAGTTTAAACCATCCACTTGTTGAAACTTTTCCTTCTTTTGAAAATGAACTATCCAGTCTTCATAGTCGATATCATGGGGATGAGTGACTTACGCCATCCTAAACCGGGTTCCATCCTGGGGACTAGAGTGATGTTAATGAAGCATGCCTCTAACTGCAAGTACAAACCGGCCAAATTTGCTCAATATTTCTTAAGTGTGAGACGGATGTAAATGCAGTAAAATTCTAGGAGTCGCCTGAATACAAATAGCTTGTGTTCCAAGACAGAAAGATACGCGTATCTGTCTGATGGAAGTGACAAACAATTGAACAATAATCAAGAAGCTCAATTACCTTGATTTAACCCTATGCTTTTGCAGTGATTTCTACCTGGAGTCACTGACATGATCCAGACCAACTGTACAAACCAGTCCAGGAAGTTCCAGTCTCAAATGAGGTGAGCAGTGGTTTTCTATTGGGATGGTCAGAACCAGACTGAACCATGATGCAAGTTACAGGTAAAACAAGTGATATTCAGCGTCCTCACGGTCCCAAATGCTGTATGCCAACTCTGATAGGGTTGATTGGAACCAAGGTACCCACTGGGAGAGCGGAACCTACCTCATGTACCTTCCCAACGGCCACTGCGGGAAAACCTCCTCTTGAGGGGGGGGGGGGATCCTGAAAATGGGAACAGGTAGACCCCAGCATTTCACTTTTGAGACTGGCAACAAGACATCAAAAACCCCAGGGACAAATGCCTGATCCTTGCTTTAACTGTTGAAATGTGGCCAATGGGGAGTAATGTGTCTTTAATGTTATCTCGGAGCTGACGTTGGAAATCAACATGCTTTCATCCGATCAAAAGGAAAATCTACTAATATACACTGACTCTTCATTCTGCTGTTAATATGATCCACGATTTTGGAGCCATGTGGGAACATTGGAGATTTTTAACCCCCAAGGGAGCAATGTTATAGTAATGCTATTTTGCTCAATCAATTTAAAGATTATCTAGATGTTTGGCTCATGTAGATGAAACTGATACTGTTTCTAACGTAATAGACAAGTATATGCAGCTGCCAAGCAGGCAGCCTTACACCCCAATCTTCTGATCCCATTGGGTCCCAAGCAAAACCCAGTTAGACACAGTATAAGGATGGGTATACCAGACTTGGGTAGGGTTCAAACATCACAGGGGAATGATACTGTCTGTTCAGTGCCAATTCACAATGTCGAGGTTGATTTCTCTACTGCACACTGGTTGTAATCATATGGGTTTAGTGTTTGGATTGTTTTCAATATTGTTTTGAAATTTGGAAGTAATTTGAAAATTTCCATTTCTGAAATAATTACAGGTACTTTATACTACAATATACTACTGACTGAATTATCAAGTTGTTGATTTCATACATCGACCTCAGCCTAAATATTTTTGCTTTGTATATGGACGTTATAAGAATACCAGGTGGTTGATTTGATTTATTTCTGGATTGGACTGTTCGATCTAAGAAGGAGTGTCTGTCTGAGCTATTATCTTCACTTAGGTATTTAATACTGAACAGTGATGATTTATAATTTTAAGACTGTACCAATATCTATCTTCTACGGTGGGCTCAATATTAAAAAAAAAATCAGTGTGGTTTGAAAGATTTGTGTCATGTTACCATAACTTGGGGACAGCATTGTCCTCCGACCAACTTTTCTGCTCAGAATCATCATCAGATTTCTACATTTAATTCTAATTACTGTTAACTAAAGCTGTAGAACAGGCCATTTAATTGGGCACAAGGTTAATGATTTAGTTTTTAAAAAGAGAGAATACAATATATTGCAGAACTAATCTAAATTTTAGACAATACTGATGTCTTTTGTTGGAAAATTTCGAAGAGTAATACATCCCAGCAAAGCTGGATTTATAAAAATAGGTTTGCTTAATTCACCCATGCCTGGGCTTTTCCATATAAAATAAGAAAACAATGGGTAGGAAGGGAATCTCTAGTTTATAGTTTAAAATGAACAAGCTTTTTGCCAGTTTGGGCAATCTATTTACTCCAGTGGCTATTTGAGTTTGATTAATTTGAGAATTATTTATTTCAAAATTGCTCTTAGGGCTGAAGAGCACAAATTATGGCCTCCAATTAGGTGCTCCCGTGATTCTCAAACCAGAAGATGGGTGACCCCTACTAGATTAGTTGGTGGTTTTTTTTCGCTGATGCCTATTTTAATCAATTATATACTTATATACAAGGAAGAAATGGTTTATACTTTCTTACAATGGACACTTTGCGATCTCCAACCTTGCAAGGGGGGAGATGATAAAGATCGACTTGACCTGCTGTGTGGACTTGTCATTGCCAGCATTGGTGCACAAGAAGGGACAGTTTACCTGCGCAAACAGAGACTGTGTACCAACTATGCCAGGAAGATGTCTTTGTGTGCCGAAAGACTGAATGTTGCCAAGAATGACTTTTGCGGTGGTCAACTGCATCAAAAAGATTAACAGTTCATTAACAGAACAAGTCTAAATGGTCTTTACCCTGTAAAGGTGTTGTGTGCCAGTTTGATTACATTTGTACTATGGGCATTCCTGGTAAGCCTTGTCCCCTTTCAGATAGATCACGTAGTAAAAGAGACAAAGGGGGGGATATTTCTTGAAACCCATAATAAAATTTTTGGAGTGGATGAAGTAATTTGTTATGCCCTTATTTCAGCAAGAGACTCCATGACCCCTTTTATCCTTTCAAACCCGAACATGGGGGTATGGAATAGTGCTAAGGTATTTACAGCACGTAATATCTTTTTAGTTATTACCCATCCCCACCTGCTACTTGTTTATTGACTTCCTGCAATAAATATGCAATATCCTGTCCAAATTGCTGCAAGGGTAAGGAATGGGGGTGCTAATTTTTTTTTTCCCTGTGCTATGATTAAATGTATTAGTCACCACTGCTTTTCTGAAGGACCTTGCATCTCACGTGTATGCCTTAACGAAAAATGTATCCTTATTACGAGTGGAATTCAAACTCTATGTGGAGAGGGTAATAACACCCACCTTTATTATGATACCCCGAACGGCACTAATATTTTCCCAATTGTTGGATGGGTAGAACCATTTTAGGATGTGGACCATGTTTCTTATCAGGATCACCTTATTCGATTAGATGATTTTCACCCTCAGCACCCAGGCCCAAATTATATAACCATGGATTATCCACATACCCCAGGAATTTACAAAGATAGGCCTGCATCTTACTGGGAAGGTCCCACTATTATCTGTACTAAACCAGGATTGTTTTTTTCAATTATAATAAAGCATCGAACTACCTTGTCCTAAATGAAGCAAGTACTCCTCGTGCCGTAGCTGTCGGAACACTCCTTCCAAATCCTGTTCCCTGTCCAATTACCTGGCAACGAAATCATAATTCCCCTTTTAAATGTTCAGTTTCTCCTGCCTTCTGTGCAGAATGGAAGAATCCAAAGGCTATATCAAGAAACAAAACTCACTCATTGGCATATGCAGCTCTTAGTGTTCTTTCATTAGGGGGGGTCTTCAGGAATTATTAGGCATCAAAATCGTAATTATTTCATTTACGGACTCACAATTTTGGGAAATGAGATGAGTGCTGACTAAATAGAAATTAGAGACATGCTTTCAAAATTGCGTATATTTGCCCGACAAAACCGATTACATACTTGCAAAGGAAGATGGAGTTGCTCTATAGTTAAAGAAAAATGCATTTTGTGTGTGTGTGTGTGGGGGGGGGGAGCGGGGGGAGGGGGGGGGTGGTCACTGATCTTATCGAAAACATTACTGAACATATTGATAATGTTCGCACTTTTGTCAACCAAATGAATGAAGGTGCGGGATGGGGAGATTGGAGTTTTGGCTCATGGTACAACTGGCTAATTAATATGGCTATGTATGGTGCTATTGTTTTAATTGATCTTTTTGTTGGTATTGCTATAGTTAAATATTATTGCTAAAATATTTACTTCTATTGACAGTATTGGTTCCACCCAGAAAATGCTTCTTCTCCACTTAGATGAAGATGAGGAAACACTGTTGCCTGCCCTTGGTTCCCCTTCGGATGAAGAGGAAGTACAACAGTCTTTTGCTGCCATTGAGTTGGAATAATTTGATCCATGCATTTATGGTGTGGTCATAGAATGACCAAAGAGGGGAATGAGGAACTAAAATTTGAATTTAGGCAACAGGTATATGTAGATTTTTATTAACCACCAAATGATGTTTCAATTTAAAAAGAAAACTATAAAATGGCTGAGAATAGTGATTGTACCCTGTGAACCTGGACTGCTGATTTGCAGAACTAAGCTGAAATTCAAAGTTAAGAGGACAATAGAATTTTCATAAAATGAATACTGACACATTAATTGATCATTTGAACTAACCTTGAACTAATTCATGGCATAGGAAGAGAGCTCTGGGCAGGGGAGATGACCTGGGGTGTGCAGTGAGAGAGGGACTCACTGAAATCCTTGTAGAGGGAGGAAGAGAGCTATCCTTGTAGAGGGAGGAAGACCTCTCCGCCCCCACCCCCACTCCGGCCTATCACCTTCACCTTGACCTCCTTCCACCTATCGCATTTCCAACGCCCCTCCCCCAAGTCCCTCCTGCCTACCTTTTATCTTAGCCTGCTGGACATACTTCCCTCATTCCTGAAGAAGGGCTCATGCCCGAATCGTCGATTCTCCTGTTCCTTGAATGCTGCCTGACCTGCTGCGCTTTTCCAGCAACACATTTTCAGCTCTAATTCATGGCATGACAATTTACGTTAATAAGATTTCTTTTCCGAGGAATACCATTGGATTAACATGTTGTCAATCATTTCACAGTATTACAGTTAGTTGGCTTTTCTTCTAATTAAGAATCCTTTTCCAGGAAATATCAATGGATAAACTTGTTGTAAATCATGTCGCCTTATTGTATTGGTCTTTCTTGTAATTAGGCTGTACTACCTCTTTAAAAACATATAAATAATGGTAATTTTCAAATGTAATTGCACAACTTCACCACAGAACACAGAAGCTTTAACCTCTGTGTTGCTGGATAGAATTGCGTCAAGGTACCTTAATTCAATAAAGTAATGACCCTTGCTTTTTGAACAGACCGTATTCATTGACTCTTTTCACCGATCTCGAACCAAGAGGGGACGTAGATCTTCAACCTCAGAGTACAATGGGATCTTGATCAGTGGGCCAATGGGCTGAGGAGTGGCAAATGCAGTTTAATTTAGGTAAATGTTTGGTGCTGCATTTTGGAGAAACAAATCAGAGCAGGACTTAATAGACTTAATGGTAAGGTCCTAGGGAATGTTGCTGAACAAAGTGACCTTGGAGTGTAGGTTCATTGTTCCTTCAAAGTAAAATCACAGGTCGTTACACTAGTGAAGAAAGCGTTTGGTACGCTTTCCTTTATTGGTCAGTGCACTGAGTACACGATTTGGGATGTCATGTTGCAGCTGTACAGGACATTGGTTCGGCCTCTTTTGGAATATTGCGGGCACTTCTGGTCGCCTTGCTGTCCGAAGGATGTTGTGAAACTTGAAAGGGTTCAGAAAAGACTTACAAGGATGTTGCCAGGGTTGGAGGATCTGAGCTTCAGGGAGAGGATGAATAGACTGGGGCTGTTTTCCCTGGAGCATTGGAGGCTGAGGGGTGACCTCACAGAAGTTTATAAAATCATGAGTGGCATGGATAGCATAAATAGACAAAGTCTTTTTCATAGGGTGGGGGGAGTCCAGACCTAGAGGGCATAGATTTATGGTGAGAGGGGTAAGCTATATAAGGAACCTAAGGGGCAACTTTTCCATACAGAGAGTAGTACGTACATGGAATGAGCTGCCAGAGGAAAGGTGGAGGCTGGTACAATGACAACATTTAAAAGGCATCTGGAAGGGTATATGAATAGGAAGGATTTGGAGGGATAAGGACCAAGTGGTGGCAAATGGGACCAGATGAGGTTGGGATATCTGGTCAGCATGGACGAGTTTGAGCGAAGGGTCTGTTTCCGTGCTGCACACCTCTGTGACTCTGACTCTTGAAAACCTGCTCTGTCTACAAGTTTCAGGCATTTGCAGGAATTGCTGTTTCTCTCAGCCTCACACTTATTATTGCAACCTGTCATTTTACCTCCGATTTGGACAGCTCATACCTAGAGGCGGTAGCAATGAAACGAATTGCAATTGTGCAACATTCAATACGACTTACAGCACTTCAGAGCTCCCAATGGGAGAAAGAATGCCTGAAATGTGAGCAGGAGGTGAACACAGGCAGAGCTCTCTCTTTACTGAATAATCTATTTCGAAACAACTTCCATATTTCGGCATTTGAATGCGAGTCACTGTTTCTGTGTAACTGCAGGAACAGGAATGGGTCATTTAACCCTTTGATCCTGCTCCATCTCTCTGCAGATTTATCGCCATTGAATCAGTTTCAAATCCCTCGAGAATGAGGCTGGGGAAATAATAGTGGGGCACATAGAGAATGTAGGGCAGTGTAGCACAAGAACAGGCCCTTCAGCCCACCGTGTCTGTGCTGACCATGATGCCATTCTAAACTCATCCCCTCTGCCTGCACATGGTCCGTATCCCTCTATTCCCTGCCTGTTCACGTGTCTCTCTAAATGCCCCTTAAACACTGTGACTGTATCTCCTTCTCCCATCTCCCCTGGCAATGCGTTCCAGACACCTCCCACCCTCTGTGGAATAAAACTTTCCTCGCACATCTGCTTTAAACTTTCCCCCTCTCACCTTAACCCTGCGCCTCCTGGTATTTGAAATTGGAGTTGAATAACTGAATGACTGGATGACTAATGCTGAATGACGAAAGAGATTGTGGCGTTGGTAAAGAAAAAGAAGGAACCATATGTCAGGCTTGGACAGGAAGATCGAGTGAATCCTTAGAAGAGTATAAAGGCAGTAGGAGTACACTTAAGAGGGAAATCAGGAGGGCAAAAAGGGGACACGAGATAGAATTAAGGAGAATCCAAAGGGCTTTTACAAATACATTAAGGACAAAAGGGTAACTAAGGAGACAATAGGGCCCCTCAAAGATCAGCAAGGCAACATTTGTAGGGAGATGGTGGAGACACAAAATAAGCATTTTGCATCAGTGTTTACTGTGGAAAAGGACATGGAAGACATAGAATGCAGGGAAATGGATGGTGACATCTTGAAAAATGTCCATATTAAAGAATAGGAAATGCTGGCTGTCGTGAAATGCATAAAAGTGGATAAATCCCCAGAACCTGATCAGGCGTACCCTAGAACTCTGTGGGAAGCTAGAGAAGTGATTGCTGGGCCTCTTGCTGAGAAATTTGTATCATCGATAGTCACAGGTGAGGTTTCGAAAAACTGGAGGTTTGCTAACATGGTGCCGTTGTTTGAGAAGAGAGGTAAGGGCAAGCCCAGGGAGCTATAGACCAATGAGCCTGACTTCGGTGGTGAGCAAGTTGTTGGAGTGAATCCTGAGGGACAGGATGTACATGTATTTGGAAAGGCAAGGACTGATTCGGGATAGTCAACATGGGAAATCATATCTCACAAACTTGATTGAGTTTTTTGAAGAAGTAACAAAGAAAATTGATGAGGGCAGAGCAGTAGATATGATCTATATGGACTTCAGTAAAGCGTTCAACAAGGTTCCCCATGGGAGGCTGGTTAGCAAGGTTAGATCTCATGGAATACAGAGAGAACTAGCCATTTGGATACAGAACTGGCTCAAAGGTAGAAGACAGAGGGTGGTGATGCAACTTCGTTTGTGTGTGATGGGGTGGTTGCTTTCGTAGTTTAGGACAGCAGACAAAGGCAGAATGACGGTCATCCTGGACAAAGCAGAGTACATCCAAAAAGCGCAACAACTACTTGCAGATACCAACACCTACCAAAAGAGGGAGTTTGATCCCACCCCACAGCTCACCAACAGGATAAACAACACACTGAGGAACCTAGAAAAAAAACAGATAGATAACCAGGTTTGACCTACAGGGAATGAAACCTGAAAGCAACAACACCCCCAGATTCTATGGACTACCCAAAGTGCACAAACCAGACATCCCACTCAGACCCAAAGTATCACTACCAGGGACACCATCACACAAACTGGCTAAAGGGCTACAGCAGAATCTAAAACACCTGACCAGCGGATCCAGACACTCTATACAGTCAACACAGGAATTCTTGGACATCATCAGAAATATACACATAGATAAGGGAGAAACTATAGTCTCATTCGATGTAACGGCACTGTTTACCTCTATTGACAAAACCCTAGCCAGAGAGACAATAGCCAACCTGCTGGACATACAGAACAGACAACAGGACGGGGAACCTATCAACAAAGACGGCATTCTCAAACTACTGGACCTGTGCCTCACAACACACTTCACATTCAACAACAAAATATATGAACAAATACTTTAATGATCTGTACAACGGGACATGTCATACATATGTAAACATTCCATTTGTTTACATACCGAAAACAGAGTAATCATTCCTATTTACAGGTCTGTACGATTACATTTTTAGCTGAGGTGTCAGCAGAGCCCAAATGACTGCGCGGGCCCCCTGTTCTTCTTTAGGCAGGCAGATGTTACACAGTGGTCTTTCCCCACCGCGCCTTGGCGGCAGCTGCCCCAAGCTTCAGTGTGTCCCTCAACACGTAGTCCTGGACCTTGGAATGTGCCAGTCTGCAACACTCAGTCAGGGTCAACTCCTTCAGCTGGAAGATCAACAGGTTTCGGACCGCCCAGAGAGCGTCCTTCACCGAGTTGATGATCCTCCAAGCACAGTTGATGTTCGTCTCGGTGTGCGTCCATCTCCAAACCATTCTCAGTGAGGGGTTCGTGGACTCCACCCCTGCAATCTCTTTCAAATTGCAACGTCTGTCAGTCTGCTCCTTGGGGAGGGCTCTGTGTCATTGAGATGTTAATTCCCAGCACAGGAACCTTGTTGGATCTTGTTGCCCACTGAAATGTTAATTCTCGGGCAGCAAAGAGTTGCCATTCCTCGGTTGTTCACCTCTTTTAGTCTGAAGCCTTGTTAGTTGTGTCAGTGCAGTTTGAAAATATTCAACATTGGTCCCACACTAGCGTCTAAGAGCCTGACTGTCGTTCCCCTGACACACAGTGGGCTGGGAAGAGAGGGGCATATTTGCTGAGGATCTGTCCAGATTTTCCGACTGTATGTGTGTTTCCCAGAACCAAACTCTCTGTTTCTGTCTCAATCTGTCTGTCTCTCTGTCTGTCTGTGTCCCTCGTTGTCTCTCTCTCCTCCACTGTCACACTCTCTCTCTCGCTGTCTCTCTCTCTCCGCTGTCTCTCTCTTTCCCCCTCTTTCTCTCTCCCTCTCACTGTCTCTCTCTCCCTCCCTGTCATTCTCTCTCTCTGTCTGTGTGTCTCTCTCCGCTGTCTCTCTCTCTCTCTCCCCCTCTTTCTCTCTCCCTCACTGTCTTTCTCTCCCTCACTGTCACTCTCTCTCCCTCGCTGTCTCTCTCTCTCTCTCTCCGCTGTCTCTCTCTCTCCCCCCTCTTTCTCTCTCCCTCTCGCTCTCTCGCTCTCCCTCGCTGTCACTCTGTCACTGTCTCTCTCTCTTCGCTGTCTCCCTCTCTCTCTCTCTCTCCCTCTTTCTCTCTCCTTCTCGCTGTCTCTCTCTCCCTCGCTGTCTCTCTCTCTCTCTCTTTCTCTCTACCTCTTGCTTTCTCTCTCTCCCTCGCTTATTGCCCCCTCCTACCCCCACCTATGTACCTTTACACCCTTCGACATCCCGCCCTCCCAAACTCTCCTCACCAGCCCTCCCCATATCAAATTCCCCCTCCCCCTGGTTTTTCTGACACCCCCACCCTGAAATGTGTGAAATGAGCATCTCACAATCCTTTCCCTTCCCCCCCCTCCCCAAATTACTCCCCTCCTCCAAACTCACATTCTTACCCCTCCTGATCAGGGCTCCCAGAGTTGGGGGGGGGGTGGTGGGAGGATCAAAAATGGGGGTGTGGGAACACAGTTGTAACCCCCCCTCCCTGGTTTTCTGCCCCCTTTACCCAAGTTGTGCCCCTGCACTAATTATAGAACCCCCTCCCCATTTGTCACCCCCTGCATTTTTGCCTCTTCCCCTCCCTCCATGTCCTCTATACCCCCTTCCCCTCCCCACCCCCGCTGAGCCCCCAACCCCTGGGCTTTGGGTAAATGAGTCTAAGTGGGCTGACTGGCCTGTGAGTGCAACCCCCAATACCATTGGCGCACAGCAAGATCCCAGTCCTCTGCCAATTGTGCCCAGAACTGAGGGCAGAGTCAAAAATGCTGGGGGGGGTGGGGAAACGGGTGAGCGGAATATCATTTCACTCATTTTCTCCCCCAAGTCTTTTTTTTCTGCCTTCCCGAGGTTTTGGAACCTGAATCAACTCAGCAACTTCCACCCCTCCACCCAATACAGACCCCATCCCCGTTTTCCTGCCCCTGCATTTCTGCCTGTCCCTAGACTTTTCGCCCCTCCCCCAACCCAACTCTTGCACTTTCCCCCAAACATTTTGTCCCCCCCTCAAACCCTTGACCCAGTCTAATTGCCCCTCCCTCAAACTGCCCCTGTAACAACACTCCCCTTCCACCCCTACTGACTATAAAAACCCCCTCTGGGTCTTCATCATGTACAATTCCCCCTCCCCCTCTCCCCCCTCACTTAGTCCTAGCCCCTGGGCTGAAGGGGGTGGGGTCAGAGGGAGGATGTGCACTGACTGACTGGCCTTTTGACTGTGTCTCTTCATGCACAGCAAGATCCCAGGCTTCCCCCAGCCACCCTGCTCAGTGAGAAAGGAGCTTTATCTCCCCCACCCCCACCCACCATTTGGACAACAATGGGAGACGCAGAGAACAGCAAGATCCCATGGTGTGAACAGCATGTATAGCACCAAGTGGTGCTGAGTCCAAATCTAACTCAAGGGGCAGGAACAGCGAGACAGGGGGAGGGAGGGACGGACAGATAGGGAGGTAGAGGGAGAGAAAGCAAGTGAGGTGAGGGACAGAGAACAGAGGGAGGGGCACAGACAGAGAGAGCGAGCCAAGGACAGAGAAAGATCCCAGGGAGACAGAGAGAGAGACAGAGGACAGAGTTGCTGGGAGAGAGAGATTGAGAGGGAGAAGCACAGTGTGAAACTAGGGAAAGAGAGAGAGAGAGAGAGAAACACCGACGCAGAGCCAGCAGGGACAGAGAAGGATCCCACGGAATGAAACTCCCCGGGAGAGAAACAGAGGGAAGACAAGAGAGAGTGTAAAACCCAGGGAGAGAACAGGACAGAGAGAGAGAGAACAAAAACCCAGGGGAAAGACATGAGGACAGAGGATGAGAGAGAGAAAAGGGCAGACACAGGGAGGGAGGGAGAGAAAGTAAAGTCAGGGAGAGAAAGAGGGAGAGAAATCCCAAGGAGAGACAGACAACCAAAGAGAGACAGAGACGGAGAAAAAACCAGGGAGAGAGAGAAATCGAGGGAGAGAATGAGGAAAGAGCAGCCACAGAGAGAGAGAGAGACAACAGACAGCTAATGAGAGATGGGGAGGGGGTGATGGTATTAAACAGAATGATCCTCAGGCAGGAACAGCAAGATCCCACAGGGCTGACAGGGAGAGGTGGGGGTGGGGGGAGGTGGAGAGTGAACACTTCAACAGTTCCTGGGAACGAGGGAGGGTCCAGAGAGCTATAGGAAGGGAATGTACAGAGAAATGTGAACAGGGTGGAGTTGAGAAGGATGGGGATTAAAGGAATAATATGAGATAGAGAGAGAGAATTGGGAACACAGAGGTAGAGATGGGAGCTGGAGTGAGAGAGGGAGGCTGTAACATCTGCGGGATCAGACTGTGCAGCAGCTCCCTCTCCATCTTTTTGCCCCTTTGCCCAGCCCCGAACTCGGCCCAGAGACGGCCTGAACTCCGCAATTCCTTTCCCTGATGTGTGTCTGTGTGTGTGTGTGTGTGTGTGTGTGTGTGTGTGTGTGTGTCTGTGGGTGTGTGTGTGTGTGTGTGTGTGTGTGTCTGTGGGTGTGTGTGTGGATGGGTGTGTGTGTGGATGGGTGTGTGTGTAAATGAACGACAAGGAGGCGGGACAGTTTCTGATTATTCACTCTCTCTCTCTCTCTCTCTCTCTCTCTCTCCCTCGCTGTCTCACTCCCCCTCTCTCTCTCTCTCTCTCTCTCTCTGGTTCCAGCTCTGGTCTGACGATTCCTCGGGGCAGAAATGATTTGATTCCCTCTGTCTCTGCACCGTCCCGAGTTTCAGCTCCTGGATCTAATCCCCCCCTCAGGGTGGGGTGGCGGGGAAACAGACTGAGAGGGAACTAAGAATCGACTTGAAACAAAATACAGCAGTGACACCAAAAGCACAGCAAGATCCCACTGCTCTCTGCCTTCCACAGTCTCCCACTTTACCCTGATTTGGAGATGCTGGTGTTGGACTGGGGTGTACAAAGTTAAAAAAAAACACACAACACCAGGTTATAGTCCAACAGGTTTATTTGGAAGCACTAGCTTTCGGAGCGCTGCTCCTTCATCAGGTGATTGTGGAGTACACAATTGTAAAACACAGAATTTATAGCAAATGTTTACAGTGTGATGTGACTCACATTACACATTGAAAAATACCTCGATTGTTTAAGTCTCTCGTTAGAATTTTTTTTTTAAATTTCAAAAATATACTTTATTCATAAAATACTTTAATGATCTGTACAGTTGGACATGCCATACATATGTAAATATTCCATTTGTTTGCATACCGAAAACAGAGTAATCATTCCTATTTACAGGTCTGTACGATTACATTTTTAGCTGAGGTGTCAGCAGAGCCCAAATGACTGCGTGGGTCCCCTGTTCTTCTTTAGGCAGGCAGATGTTACACAGTGGTCTTTCCCCACCGCGCCTTGGCGGCAGCTGCCCCAAGCTTCAGCGCGTCCCTCAACACGTAGTCTTGGACCTTGGAATTTGCCAGTCTGCAACACTCAGTCGGGGTCAACTCCTTCAGCTGGAAGATCAACAGGTTTCGGACCACGCAGAGAGTGTCCTTCATCGAGTTGATGATCCTCCAGGCACAGTTAATGTTCGTCTCAGTGTGCGTCCCGGGGAACAGGCCGTAGAGCACGCAGTCCCACGTCACGGCGCTGCTCGGGACGAACCTCGACAAGCACCACTGCATTCCTCTCCAGACTTCCTCTGCATAAGCACATTCCAGAAGGAGGTGTGTGACAGTCTCGTCCCCCCCACAGCTGCTTCGAGGGCAGCGTGCGGTGCGGCAGAGAGTCCAGATGTGCATGAAGGATCTCCCAGGCAGAGCCCTTCTCACCACCAGCCAAGCCACGTCTTGGTGCTTGTTGGAAAGTTCTGGCGATGAGGCATTCTGCCAAATGGCTTTGACAGTCTGCTCAGGGAACCACTCGATAGGATCCGCCCTCTCCTTTTCCCGAAGGGTCTCAAGGACGCTGTGTGCTGACCACTTCCTGATGGACTAGGGGTCAAAGGTGTTTTTCTTCATAAACTTCTCCATGAAGGACAGGTGATACGGAACGGTCCAACTACTCGGAGCGTTCCGCGGCAGTGAGGCCAGGCCCATCCTTTGCAACACCAGGGACAGGTAGAACCTCAGTACGTAGTGACACTTGGTGTTTGCGTACCGGGGATCCACGCACAGCTTGATGCAGCCACACACAAAGGTGGCCATCAGGGTGAGGGTGGCATTGGGCGTGTTTTTTCCCCCGTTGCCCAGATCTTTGTACAGTGAGTCCCTTCGGACCCGGTCCATCTTTGACCTCCATATAAACTGGAAGATGGCCCGGGTGACTGCAGCGGCACAGGTTCTGGGAATTGGCCAGACCTGTGCCACGTATAATAGCAATGACAGTGCCTCACACCTGATAACCAGGTTTTTTTCTGCGATGGAGAGCGACCGTAGCTTCTATCTGCCCAGTTTCTGCCTCACTTTGCTGATACACTCCCCCCAAGACTTGGTGCACACCCCAGCCCCCCCGAACCAAATACCCAGCACCTTCAGGTGGTCAGTCCTGACGGTGAAGGGGATCGAGGATTGGTCGGCCCAGTTCCCGAAGAGCACGGCCTCGCTCTTGCCTCGGTTTACCTTGGCCCCCGAGGCGCGTTCGAACTGGTCACAGATGCACATGAGTCTACGCACGGACAGTGATCCGAGCAGAAAACAGCAACATCATCCATGTACAGGGAGGCCTTAACCTGCAGGCCCCCGCTGCCAGGAATAGTCACCCCTCTCAGGCTCGCATCCTTCCTGATGGACTCGGCAAATGGCTCTATGCAGCACACAAACAAGGCAGGAGAGAGAGAGCAGCCCTGCCTGACTCCAGATCAGACTGGGAAGCTATCTGATTCCCACCCATTGATTGAGACTGCACTGACAATGTTGGTGTAGAGCAGTCTGACCCAATTGCAGATTCCCTCCCCAAAGCCCATTTTGTTCAGAACATCTCTCATATACGTGTGTGATATCCTGTCAAAGGCTTTCTCCTGGTCCAGGCTGATCAGGCAGTTGTCCAACCCTCTGTCCAGCACGTAGGCGATCGTATCCCTGAGGAGTGCGAGACTCTCAGCGATCTTCCTGCCCGGCACAGCACAGGTTTGGTCAGGGTGAATCACCGACCCCAGAGCAGACCTGACCTGGTTGGCAATTACCTTTGACAGAATTTTGTAATCCGCATTCAACAGTGAGATTGGTCTCCAATTTTTGAGTTCCTCCCTCTCCCCCTTCCGATTGTAGACGAGGGTGATGATGCCTTTCCTCATGGATTCACTCATGGTACCTGCCCGAAGCATACTGACATACACCTCCAGCAGGTCCTGGCCAATCAAGTCCCACAGAGCAGAATAGAGCTCGACCGGTAAGCTGTCACTTCTGGGAGTTTTATTCTTTTCGAAGGACTCGAGGGCCTTGGTCAGCTCATCCAGAGATAGCGGCTGGTCCAGCCTCTCTGTGTTCCGTCGTCTAAGACCTCCGTGATAGAGGACAGGAACGACTGGGAGGCCGCTCTGTCGGTCAGCTTCACGTCATACAGGCTGGCATAGAAGGATTTACTGATCCTCATGACGTCAGCCTGAGATGACGTTACCGAGCCATCTTCTTTCTTCAAGCTGCTGAGCACGGAGCTCTCTTTGTGCACCTTCTGGAAGAAGAAACGTGAGCACGTCTCGTCCTGATCCACCGAGCGGACCCTGGACCGGAAGATTATCTTGGAGGCAAAGAGCGAGGCTTGCTGGCCCTTCACCTCCTTGAGATCCTCCATGACATTGACCCCCATCGTCTGCAGCAGGAGCAGGTTCTGCATACTTTCCTGGAGCTGGGACAGTTTTCCCCGCCTCTCTCTTGCCTCCTGAACACCTTTGAGGATGAAGAGCCTCTTGATGTTCCCTTTTACTGTTTCCCACCAGTCCGCTGGGGACTCAAAGAGGGCCTTTTCAGTTCTCCAACCTGCGTAGTCCCTCTTGAGCTCCTCAATGTTTCCCAGGGTCAACAGCTTTGTGTTCAGTTTCCACGTTCCCTTACCAGCCCGCTGTTCGTCCTGTAGGTGACAGTCAGCCAGCAGGAGGCAGTGGTCAGAGAAGAACACCAGCTTGACGTCAGTGGATCTGACCGAGAGCGTTCGGGACACAAACAGGTAATCTATCCTTGAGCGGATAGACCCGTCTGCCCGTGACCAGGTGTATCTACGCTGCGCTCCGTCTGCAGGGGTGCCTGAAGACGTCACGCAGCTTGGCATCTTTTACCGAGTCCATCAGGGCTCTGGATGTAGCGTCCAGTTTACTGTCCCCCCCGCAGGATCGTCCATCTGCATCAATGATATAGTTGAAGTCTCCGGTCAGAATGACCGGCCTGGACGTAGCCAGCAACAGTGGAAGCTGCTGCAGGACGGCCAACCGTTCACTCTTACCCACTGGGGCGTACACATTAATCAGTCTCAGGGTAGCACTTAACTTAGAAACATCTGCTTCTTGAAAAAGAGTAATACGTAGCCCAAACGTGCAAATATTTATGTGCATGTCCGTGTCTGCAATCACCAGTCCTCCCATTGTTCGCACATTTTGCTTTAGGCTGTGTCTAAGAGATTAATGTTAGAGGTGCACAACTCAAGTTAAATCGGTTGCTGCTGCCTCTAGGTATTACTCAAGCAGGTGTCCTATTTGTTGATATAATCACAGGGTTCAGTGAGTTTATTGATGCCGTAATAAGCAGAAATTCCTCCACTTGAACTTCCTCAAGACGGTCATCATTAAGTTCCGGGTTCTGGGGGAGCCCATTCTCCGACCTTCCCCACACAGCTCAAAAAACACGTGACTGTGATATCTGTAAGACATGCATCTTGCGGAGAGGAGCCAGTGTCCTAGCGGTCGTATTGTTGGGCTATGAATCCTTAAGATTCCTGAAGAAGGGCTCATGCCCGAAACGTCGATTCTCCCGCTCCTTGGATGCTGCCTGACCTGCTGCGCTTTTCCAGCAACACATTTTCAGCTCTGATACTCCAGCATCTGCGCTCCTCACTTTCTCCTCCTATGAATCTAGAGACCCAGTTGAAGTTCTGGTGTTCAAGTCCCACTATGGCAGATGGTGGGATTTGAATTCAATCGGGGGAGGAAAAAAAGATCAGGAAGTAAGAATCAGATGATGATGATTGGAAAATCCCATCGGCTTCACTAATGTCCCCGTAGGGAAGGAACTGTGTTGTCCTTACCTAGAATTGCTGACATGTGACCCCTAACTGCCTTCTTTTAATAAACGCCTCTCCAGTGACACTCACATTGTGTGAGTGAAAATGATTTTAAAAAATGATGCCTTCTCAGTGCAGTAACTCTACAGTGGGTGATATTCCATCACCACAGCACCCTTTATTTACACATGAGCAGTCCTTGATGATAGTACTGCCTCATATAGAGTCAGTTACCAGAGTGAAAGTATCCCTGATTCGTAACCTTTTTTATATCAACCATGGTTCCCCGACTGGACCAGATTCATAGCTTCAATCAGGGAACTCATATTCTATGAAGTCCCCCGACTGACCTCATTACAATCATTACACAAAGGTAGTCAAGCTGTCAGCTTCTTTTTAATTCATCTGTAAGATATGGGCATTGCTGCCTGGGTCCACCAATTATTGCCCATCCCTAGTTGCCCCTTGAGAAGGTGGTAGTGAGCTGCCTTCCTGAGCTGCTGCAGTCCATCTGCTGAGGTTGACCCACAATGCCCGTGGTGAGGGAATTCCAGAATTTTGTCCCAGCGACAGTGAAAGAATGGTGATATATTTCCAAGTCAGGATAGTGAGTGGAACTTACAGGGGGTGGTGTTCCCATGTATCTGTTGCCCTTGCCCTTCTGGATGGAAGTGCTCCTGGGTTTGGAAGGTGCTGTCTAAGAACGTTTGGGGAATTTCTGCAGTGCATCTTGTAGATGGTACACACTGCTGTTACTGAATTTTGATGGTAGAGGGAGTGAATGTTTGTGGATGTGGTGCCAATCAAGTGGACTGCTTTGTTCTGGATGGTGTCAAACTTCTTGAGTGTTGTTGGGGCTGCTCCCATCCAGGTAAGTGGGGAGACGGAAAGACTGAAGCGACTGGGCTTGTATATCCTTGAGTTTAGAAGACTGAGAGGGGATCTGATTGAAACGTATAGGATTATGAAAGGATTGGACACTCTGGCAGGAGGAAACATATTTCCGCTGATGGGGGAGTGCCGAACCAGAGGACACAACTTAAAAATACGGGGTAGACCATTTAGGACAGAGATGAGGAGAAACTACTTCACCCAGAGAGTGGTGGCTGTGTGGAATGCTCTGCCCCAGAGGGCAGTGGAGGCCCAGTCTCTGGATTCATTTAAGAAAGAATTGGATAGAGCTCTTAAAGATAGTGGAGTCAAGGGTTATGGAGATAAGGCTGGAACAGGATACTGATTGGGAATGATCAGCCATGATCATATTGAATGGCGGTGCAGGCTCGAAGGGCTGAATGGCCTACTCCTGCATCTATTATCTATTGTCTATTGTCTATTGAGTATTCCAACACATTTCTGAATTGTGCCTTGTAGATGGTGGACAGGCTTTGAGGGGTCAGGAGGTGAGTTACTTGCTGCAGTGTTCCTAGCATCTGACCTGCTCTTGTAGCCACCGCGCTTGTGTGCCGAATCCAGGTGAATTTCTGATCTATGGTTCTTTCGCGGTCTGCCTGAGCAGATCCTCCAAATTCCCTGCCTAAACCTCTGCCTCCCATTTTCCAGTTTGGAACCAAAGCAACAGCAGGAGCCATCAGTGTCCGGGGTGGGGGATAAGAGGAAACAAGTCAGAGAATGGCCTTGAGTAGGACTGAAACCAAAGTCAATGTCTTCCCAAAGTAGGCAGGGAATGCTCAGGGGCCACACAGTGTCCCTGGCTCACCCCTACATCTCCACCCTGCTTTTTAAATGGGGAGACTGAGCAGGGGAAAAGGAATCAATGTCCTGTGCTGAGCAGTAAATGCTTTCTGGGGAAATGGGAGAACAGCGCACAGAACAGTCACCGACCTCGGAACTCTGTTGAGTTTCGGTTGAAATAGTTGCTTAAACAGAGACGTGACCTAAAAAGCAGCAATCAGCTGTTTTTTAACTCGAGGGAAAACTTGGCTGAGAGGCAGGAAACGAACAACTGGTTGTTTTTCTTTCAGACTTGGGGAGAAGTTTGTAGTGGAGATTCCCAGATGGAAGAGGGGGAATTCGATTTCTGTTATTGAAAGTGGCTGGGCAGATTAAAAACAGCAATTAATGAAGAGGAAAATGCATTCGACTTTGTGACTAGGGGCTAGAAACATAGAATATAAGATTGAGTATTTGGTAACCGTCTTTCTCAGCTGGGAGGTTGACAAGGCAACGTTATTTGCAGTGGCGTCGAGTTGTGAGAGCTGGAACGCGAATAGAATATTCCTTCTCCCCAGGCCAAGATCGCTTTCATCTGAAGTAAGCAATCAGGATGAAATGATCGTCGTCTCCGGTCCAGACAGAAGGAGTTGCAAGTGGAGGGGAAACCACAGAACAATGGGAACTGACAATGATTGCACTTGGAGCTTGTTGACAAGTGTATGACCAGCAAACAGAGCAGCCAGTCACTTGTCTTCACAAACCGCTCATGTGATGCTCCTGGGAACAGGACTCCAGTGAAAACACTGGATCAGAGACACTTCTGCCAAAATGGAGAGCGCTGGATTCATCATCTCCGTGGTGTGCTTCGTCATATCATACGGTGAGAATCTCTTTGGGTAACGGCAGGCCGGGTCAGAGCAGGCAACTGGAAGTTTTGGGGGCATTCTGAGGGTAAAAGTAAAAGGCAGCCCCTGTGTGTTGTGCTCCTCTCTGGGTTCCTTTCTAACGCAGATGCCTTGGAATTGTTCCCACAGCTGAGCCTTTCAGTATCTTTGTGTACAAGCCAGAGGTCAACGCCACCGTGGGTGATCGAGTCACCCTCCCGGTGAGACCCTCCTCCCCCGTCTCGAGTGGTTTCTGGAAGTTTGGCGGCGAGTCCATTGTCTTGTGGACCGTCGAGCCCCCTGACCTCAACGTCGCCTACACCAAACGCAACGTGCTGCTTTTGGACAACACGTCCCTCCTTCTCCTCTCAGTAACTCTCAAAGACGCTGGGGATTACTGGGTGACGATGGACTCCCCGACTGGACAAGAAGGCAAAGCCAAGGTCACTTTGAACGTGTTCCGTAAGTTCCTTGTCTCTTGTAATCGACAATGAGCAGATCAACATGGGCAGAGCGGTAGACGTTGTTCACTTGGACTTCGGTTTGACAAGGTTTTGCACGATAGACTAATTAGCAAAGTTCGATCGCATGGGATTCAGGGTGAGCTTGCCAATTAGTCACAAAATTGGCTTTATGGTAAGAGACAGGGTGGTGATGGAGGGTTGTTTTCAGACTGGAGGCTTGTGAGCAGGGTGTTCCACAGGGATCAGCGCTGAGTCCACTTTTGTTTGTCATTTATAGAAATGATTTAGGTGAGCCTATAGAAAGCATATTTAGTAAGTTTATGGATGACACCAAGACTACTGGCGTAGTGGACAGTGAAGAAGGTCATCTAAGATTACAAGAACATCTTAATCAATTGGGTGAATAGGCAGATGAATGGCAAATGGAGTTTAATTCGGATAAATGTACCACATTTTGTTAAGATAAACAAAGACAAAACTTATACGATTAAAAGTAGGGCACTGGGGAGTGTTGTGGAATAGAGAGACCTAGGAGTTCAGGTACATAATGCTTTCAAGTTTGCATCAGATCGAGATAGGGTGGTTAAGAAGGCCTTTAGCATACTTGCCTTCATTGCTCACAAGAGTATTGGAGTTGGGACATTATTTTGAAGATGTACAGGATGTTGGAGAGGTGTCTGCTGGAACAGTGTCCAGTCCTGATCACCCTGTTACAGGAAGGTGAGAGGTGACCTTGAAGTTTATAAAATCATGAGGGGCATGTATAAGGTGAATGTCTTTTCCCTAGTGTGGGGGATTTCAAGACCATGGGCGTATTTTAAAGGTGAGAGGAGAAAGTTTTTAAAAAAGACACGGGAGGCAATGTGTTTCCACAAAGGGTGGTCCGTGTGTGGAATGAAATTCCAGAGGAAGTGGTGGATGCGGGTCCAGTTAGAATGTTTAAAAGACATCTAGACAACCACCTGATGAAGGAGCAGCGCTCCGAGAGCTAGTGCTTCCAAATAAACCTGTTGGACTATAACCTGGTGTTGTGTGATTTTTAACTTTGTCCATCCCAGTCCAACACCAGCATCTCCAAATCATGACATTTAGATAAGTATAGGAAGAGGAAATATTTGGAGAATTCCATGCCAAGTGCAGGCAGATGGGTCGAGTTGAGTTTAGGATTATGGTCGCCATGGCAATGGACTGAGGGATCTGTTTCTGTGCTGGAAGAGTCTATGACTCCATAACTTGAATTGGGCATGTGATGAGGCTCATTCGGTGTTTTATTTATTTATATAAAATGTTTAGATTTGATTCAATTCCCGACAGTATGGGAACAGGCCCTTTGGCCCAACACGTTCACACTGACAAGTAACCCACCCAGGCCCATTTACCTCTGAATAACACTATGGACAATTTAGCAAGACCAATTCACCTGGCCTGCACATCTATGAAAGGAAGCCCACACAGACACAGGGAGGATGTGCACATTCTACATAGACAGTCACCTGAGGTGGTGAGACCTGAGGCTGGAATCGAACCTGGGACCCTGGTGCTGTGAGGCAGCAGTGCTAACTGCTAAGCCATCGTACCACCCTACATTTAGGTTTATAAAAACAAAGAACTGTAGGTGCTTAAGCTCTGAGATGAAAGACAGCAATTGCTAGAGAAACTCAGCAGGTCTGACAGCATTTGTGAAGAGAGAAAGCAGTCTTAACGCTTCAGAATACAGGTCACTGGACCCGAAACATTGAGTTTGATTTTTCTCTCTCTGCTGTTTCTCGAGTTATTGCCGCTTTTCGCTTCTTTCTGTTCGTCTTGGCCGGGTACGATACTTGTAATTCTGTGTCAAAGGTATAATTCAGACTTTGTGATTCAGCCAAACTCTAGATTAGATTCCCTACAGTGTGGAAACAGGCCCTTCAGCCAAACAAGTCCACCCCAACCCTCCAGAGAGTAACCCATCCCCCTATGTTTACCCCTGACTAATGCACCTTCCACGATTTAGCATGGCCAGTCCACCCGAACCTGCACATTGTGGGAGGAAACCGGAGCAAGCCCACACAGACAGGGGGAGAACGTGCAGACTCCACACAGACAGTCACCCAAGGCAGGAATCAAACCTGGGTCCCTGGTGCTGTGAGGCAGTAATGCTAACCACTGAGCCACTGCACCTGTACAAGCTAAGACCATAAGAAATAGCAACAAAAATAGTCCATTCAGCCCTTCAAGCCTGCTCTGCCATTCAATACGAAAGTGGCTGATCTGACATTTCTCACGGCCACTTCCCTGCTCGTTCCCCACAACCACTGATTCCACGACTGATCAAAAATCTATCTCAGCCTCAAATATATCGAAGGACTCTGCCCCCACAGCTCCCTGCTGCAAGGAGTTCCAAAGACTCACAACCCTGAGGGAAAGGAAATTCCTACTCATCTCATTCTTAAATTGGCCACCCCTTTATTCTGAGACTCTACATTCTGGTCCTAGACTCTCCCATGAAGGGACACCTCATTTACCCAGGAAAGCTTCTGAAGAATCTGACATCTTTCAATGAGATCACCTCTCATTCTTCTAAAATACACTGCACAGAGTCCCCATCTGTTTGTCTTCTACATCATGGAACCCCTACAATGCATAAGCAGGCCATTCAGCCCATTGAGTCCACACTGACCCTCTAAAGAGCATTCCACCCTGGACCTTACATTTCCCATGGCCAATCCACCTGACCCGTACATCTTTGGACTGAGGGAGAAAACTGGAGCACCCGGAGGAAATCCGTGCAGACACGGGGAGAACGTGCAAACTCCACACAGACAGTTGCCCAAGGCTGGAATCAAACCTGGTCCCTAGTGCTGTGAGGCAACAGTGCTAATTACTGAACCACTATGCTGCCCTTTGCTTGTGAGATAATACCTCCACACAGAGAATTACTTAAATGAACCTGTTCCAATCTGATTTGGAGACACCGGTGTTGGACTGGGATGTACAAAGTTAAAAATCACACAACACCAGGCTATAGTCCAACAGGTTTAATTGGAAGCACTAGCTTTCCAAGTGCTGCTCCATCATCAGGTGGTTGACCAGCTGATCTGCCAGACTTTTATTCTGAGTCAAAGGTATAACTGAGACTCTGTGATTCAGCCAAACCCTTTAAGTTAAGAGATTTGAATTCTATCCAGAGAGGGAGATGCTGGCATAATAGCATTGTCAGTGGACTAGTAATCCAGTGGTCAAGGTTTGAAATATGGGGTTCAAATCTCACGATATTAGTTGGTGGAACTGAAATTCAGTGAATAAAACTGGATTATAAGCCTTGTCATCAGCAATAGTGACCCATTTGATTGACCGATTCCTTTTGTAAAGGCAATTTGCCTTCTTTACCTGGTTGACTGACATGTAACTCCATACCCACAGCAATATGGCTGATTCTGAACTGCCGTCTGAAATAGCTACTCAGTTCAACAAATGCTTGCCTTGCCAGCAACACCCATGAAAGAAAAGAATAAACCAACTAATCGTTTTGTGGGCGGCACAGTAGCTCAGTGGTTAGCACTGCTGCCTCACAGCGCCAGAAACCCTGGTTCAATTCCTGCCTCAGGTGACTGTCTGTGTGGTGTTTTCACATTCTCCCTGTATCTGGGTGGGTTTCCTCCCACAGTCCAAAAATTTGGCTATGCTAAATTGCCTGTAGTGTTAGGTGTAGGGGAATGGGTCTGGGTGGGTTGCTCTTCAAAAGGTCAGTGTGGACTTGTTGGGCCAAAGAGCCTGATTCCACACTGTAAGTAATCTTATAAGAAATAGGAACAGGAATAGTCCATTCAGCCCTTCAAGCCTGCTCTGCTATTCAATACAATCATGGCTGATCTGATATCTAAATAACATAATTTCTTAAACAAGGTGACCAAAACTGTCCATTCACAGTCACTTTATTTTCCCTCAAAAAAAATCATTTTTTGGAGAAATTTGTTCCAGTACATTCCAAAACTTGCCACAATGAGCAGGACGGAGATCGTAAATAAATTCAACTTTCCTCCAAAGAGCCTGTGAGACTTTGCAATGCCACGGTAGTGTTCCAATACTCCTAATGTCTACAAGGAACGTTCCTTCATAGCTGATAGAGCCTGAGAGGTTCAAGATATTTTCCAGCCATTTGGCGGACTCTGTAAGGTTCAATGCAGCAATTTTGTTGCCACCATGGTGAGCCTAAGATTTACTGCATCCCTCAGCACATAGTTCTGGCCCCGTGACGTTTCGTCACACACAACGTTTGTATTGCAAGAGCAGCAACTTTTAGGCACCACTCCAGTTAAATTGATTATCTCCCCGCTCCAGCCCTGCTCAATGTGATGCCTTCATAAACAAATAATGTAAAATGTCAACAGTCCAACCAGATCATTAGGCTGTTTGCTCACCAGGGGGAGAGAGAAAGAGAGAGAGAGAGACAACTGGTTGTGATTTAACCTGAAGGTCGCCAAGCCTCAGATAAGGGGAGAGTCATAGAGTCACAGAAACAGACCTTTCGGTCAAACTACCCCATGCCGACCATAGTCCCAAACTAAACTAGTCCAACCTGCCTGCTCCTGGTCCAAACCTTTCCTAGTCATGTACTTAGAACAAGTATCTTTTAAACATTGTAATTGTACCTGCATCCAACACTTCCTCAGGCAGTTCATTACACATGTGAACCACCCTCTGTGTAAAATATTTTGCCCATGTCTTTTTCCAATGTCCAGGCTCTCGTTAAAAATGTGCCCTCTAGTCTTGAAATCCCCCCTCTTAGGGAAAAGACACCTCCCATTGTCACACGGGACATTAACAGGGTGGCCCGGTGGCTCCGGGGTAAGCACTGCGGTCTCCTAGCACCAGGGACCTGGATTTGATTCCAGCCTCAGGCAACTGGCTGTGTGGAATTTGCATGTTCTCCCTGTGTCTGCGTGGGTTTCCTCCCACAGTCCAAAAATGTACAGGTTAGGGTGAATTGGCCATGCTAAATTGTCCCATAGCATTCAGGGTTTGTAGGTTTGGTGCATTAGTCAAGGGTAAATGTAGGCGAATGAGTCTCGGTTGGTTACTCTTTAGAGGGTTGGCATGGACTTGTTGGGCCCAATGGCCTGTTTCCACACTGTAGGGATTCTATAATTAACCCTCTCTATTCCTCTCATCATTTTGCAAACTACTTTAAGGTCACCTCTCAGTCTTCTGCGCTCCAGTGAAAACAGCCCCAGCCTAGCCAGCATTTCTTAATAACGCAAGCCTTCCATATCCAACACCGTCCTCGTAAATCTCCTTTGAACCCTCTTCAGCTTAATAATATCATTCCAATAACTAGGTGACCAGAACTGGGCACAGTAGCCCAAAAGAGGCATCACCAACGTCCTATTCCACATCAACTCCTACAGCAACGAAGGCAAGCGTATTAAATGCCTTTTTAACTACTCTGCTTATATGTGATGCAAACTTCAAAGAGTTACACACCTGAACCCCAAGGTCCCTCTTTTCTACAACACTACCCAAGGCCCTACCATTAATTGTATAAGCCCTGCCCTTGTTTGTTTTTCCAAAATGCCATTCCTTGCATTTATCCAGTTGGAACTCTGCCATAGAGTCATAGAGATGTACAGCATGGAAACAGATCCTTCGGTCCAACTGGTCCATGCCAGTGAGGTATCCAATCTAGTCCCACTTACCATTTTTCAACCCATTGATCCATTTGATCAAGATCCCTTTGTAATCTTAGAAAACTTTCTTTGCTCTCTACTATGCCACCAATTTTAGTATCGCCTGCAACCTTACTAACCATGCCTTTTGTACATGTATCCAGTTCATTCATATAAACGACAAACAGAAGAGGACCCAGAAATTATCCCTGCGGAACACTGCTGGTGACAAGACTCCAGTCTGAGAAACTACCCTCCACCACCACTCTCTGTCTCCTACTGTGAAGGAGAAGGAGAGTGCTAACCTCAGCCAGTGTGGGAATTGAACCCATACTGTTAGCATCACTGGCTGGCCATCCAACAAATAGCATGGTTGAGTAAAGAAGCATTTATATGCTTGATTATCCATGACTGTTGTAATGAGGGTAGAAGCTGACAGATTCACTGTCATTACAACTGCAGAATCTGGACGATTATCAGTTCTATCAATGGAAAATATCACAGATATTTTTTGTTTGCTTTCGCCTAGCAAAGCCTGCTCCTTTTACCATCAGCGTTGAAGGCAGCAAGATTAATGCCATTGCTGGGGACACAGTCATTCTGTCAGCGAGCCCTTCACAAGAGGTGAAGCACGGGAGCTGGACGTTTGGAGGGAACGCTGTCGCCTGGTGGAGTGACACATTCCCCGAGATCAGCCCCGATTACAGTGGGCGGGCCGCAATCTCCTCCAAGACTTCACTGAAACTGAAATCGGTTAGGGTATCGGACACTGGAGAATACGATGTGACCATGAGTACAGCGGCCGGCGACAAGAGGACAGCCAAAATCGAACTGAATGTCGTCAGTAAGTTGCTGCTGTTTCCCAAATTAAAGAAAGCAAAGGGCCAGCAAAATAATTGGGTTGCCTATTTAATGTTGCCCATCATTGCCCAGAATAGTCAACTACCGAAATGAAACAAAGAACTTTGGATGCTGGTCATGCGAAACAAAGGCCAGAAATTGCTGGAGAAACTCAGGAGGTCTGGCAGCATTCTGAAGAAGGGTTAGTGGACCTGAGACATTAATTGTCTCCCACAGAACCTACCAGATCTCCTGAGTTTCTCCAGCAATTTCTGTTTTTGTTACAGGTTGAGTACTTCTGGCTGTTAGGGTAAATAGACAAAGTCTTTTCCCTGGGGTCGGGGAGTCCAGAACTAGAGGGCATAGGTTTAGGGGGAGAGGGGAAAGATATAAAAGAGACCTAAGGGGAAACTTTTTCACGCAGAGGGTGGTACGTGTATGGAATGAGCTGCCAGAGGAAGTGGTGGAGGCTGGTACAATTGCAACATTTAAGAGGCAATTGGGTGGGTATATGACTAGGCAGGGTTTGGAGGGATACGGGCTGGGTGCTGGCAGGTGGGACTAGATTGGGTTGGGATATCTGGTCGGCATGGACAGGTTGGACCGAAGGGTCTGTTTCCATGCTGTACATCTCTATGACTTTATGTGTCAAGTGTTGGTGGGGCATATCACAACAAATGTTTCTATTCTATTGCACATGAGATGTGGTTATTCTTCGCTCAGACAGCTTTTGCTCCCCATCCTTCACTACCCTGGAAGGGTTAGTGGTGAACAGCAGCAGCCTTTGGGATGTGCATACCTAGGGGTTACCATTAACCAGAAATTCCACTAGACTCACCACATTAACACAGCGGCTACAGGAGCAGGTCAGAGGCTCGGAATACTGCAACTCCTGACTCCGCAAAACCTGTCCGCCATCTGCAAGTCAGGAGTGTGATGGAATACTCCTTACCTTCCCTGATGGGGACAGCTCCGACAACACTAGAGAAGCTTGACACCACCCAGGACAAAGCAACCCCCGCTTGATTGGCACCATAGCCACAAACACCCGCTCCCTCTGCCACCGACGCTCAGTAGCAGCAGTGTGTACCATCGACAAGATGCACTACAGAAACTCACCAAAGATCCTCAGAAAGTGTCTTCCAATCCCATGACCACTTCCGTCTAGAAAGACAAGGGCAACAGATACACGCAAACACAACCACCTACAAGTTCCCCTCCAAGCCACTCCCCATCCTGACTCGGAAATATGTCGCCGTTCCTTCACTGCCACTGAGTCAAAATCCCAGAATTCCCTCCTTGATGGCATTGTGGGTCAACTTACAGCAGGTAGACTGCAGCAGTCCAAGAAGGCAGCTCACCACCAACCTCTCAAGGGGCAACTAGGGATGGACAATAAATGTTGGGCCCAGCCAGCGACCCCCCACATCCTGTGGGAATGACTAAAAAAGATTATTAATAAAGAGGACAGTTATGTTGGTCATTAGACTTAAATACGTCTCTCGCAGCCTCATGTAGAAAGAGCAAGTTGGCCCTCTCTAGGAGTGATCAGTTACAATAAGCTTAATGTAGTTTACTGACCTATTGTCCTGTCCCCCAGCACAACCACAGCCTCTCAGCGTCTCCCCAGAGCTCAGCAGCATCAAAGCAGAGTCTGGAGCCCGTGTCATCCTGTCTGTTCATATATCCGGGGAAGTGAAGAATGGAAGCTGGGTTGCCAATGAGGAAACGCTTTTCCAGTGGTACGGCACCATTCAGAATACAACACAGCACGAGTTCTTCTGGATAGAACTCTTACCAAATGCATCCCTCCTTCTACTGTCTGTGCATCCTTACAGCTTCACAGAGTTTACGATCACTCTGGAGTCCCCCACCGGTATCTCAGCATCAGCTAGTATCACCCTTCAAGTATTCAGTGAGTACCTGCTACAATTGTTGGATTAAAGAGTTACTTGTTGAAAACTTGCACTTAGGGCAGCATGGTGGCTCAGTGGTTAGCACTGTTGCCTCATAGCACCAAGGACCTGGGTTTGGTTCCCACCTCGGGTGACTGTCTGTGTAGAGTTTACATATTCTCCCAATGTCTGTGTGGGTTGCCTCCCACAGTCCTAAGATGTGCAGGTTCAGTGAATTGGCTGAGCTAAACTGCTCCTAGTGTTAGGTGTATTAGATTCCCTACAGTGTGGAAACAGGCCCTTCGGCCTAACCAGTCCACAGTGACCGTCAGAAGAGTAACCCACCCAGACCCATTACCCTCTGACTAATGTATCGAACACTATGAACCGTTTAGCATGGCCAATCCTCCCTGACCTGCACATCTTTGGACTGTAGGAGGAAACCCACGCAGACTCGGGGAGAATGTGCAAACTCCACACAGACAATCACCCCGAGGCTGGAATCGTACCTGGGACACTGGTGCTGTGAGGCAGCACTGCTAACCACTGAGCCACTGTGCCGCCCTGTCAGGGGTAAATATGGACAATGGGTCTGGGTGGGCTTCTCTTCAGAAGGTCAGTGTGGACTCTTAGGGCCGAAGGGCCTGTTTCCACACTGTAGGGTATCTAATCTTATTTTGCCTATTTGATTGCTAATTGAATTATCTAGAACATCTTGTCCCTCTGCTGAGGTTCCTGTTCCTAGTTTGGTTAGATTAGTGTGAAAGAATTTGCAATGGGTCTGGGAATGATGACTGTTTTCTTTGCACTGTTGAACTGCCAAGAGTGGGGATTTGCACAACTAGGGGTCATAGTTAAAGGTGAGAGGAGAAAGATTTAAAAGGGATCTGAGGGGCAGTTGTTTCACACTGAGGTATAGGACAGATGTCAGAGGTAGTTTCTTTACTCAGAGAATAGTAGGGGCATGGAACGCAGTGCCTGCAACAGTAGTAGACTTGCCAACTTTACTGGCATTTAAATGATCGTTGGATAGGTATATGAATGGAATAGCATAGGTTAGATGGGCTTCAGATTGATTTCACAGGTTGGCGCAACATCGAGGGCCGAAGGGCCTGTACTGTGCTGTAATGTTCTATGTTCTAGAAGGTGGTTCATATGTGGAATGAACTACAGGCGAACTGGTGGATGCAGGTACAGTTACAACACTCAATAGGTATTTTGGCGGGTATGTTAATAGGATAGGTTTAGAGGGAAATAGACCAAACGCAGGCAAATGGGGCTAGTTCAGTTTGGGAAACTTAATTGGCATGGACAAATTGAAAGGAAGGGTCTGCTGTATGACTCAGTGTAGGTCTGTATAGTCTGAGTTTAAATGTAGAGGACTTCCTTTGTCGAACAGAAAATTATTCCAAACTTAAAGCAGCTGGCTTTTCTGTGCCACTGAACTCAATCAAAAGAAAATGGGGAGAGGGTATAAATTTGGGACATAGGAGTTGGCCTTCTGAACTTGCGTTTGCACCAGTGCTGTCACTTTTTTGAGGTTATTTTGTCCTGTTTCTTTTTTGAGGAGAGGTTGTAAAGCAGAGGTGCAGAACTGGTTAGATAAGAGCACTTGCATAATCAGCTTGGGAGGCCTTGGGTTTTTTATTTCACAGCCTGAATGGGTGTGGCCAACTGTCACAGATTGGGGTTTCTAGATTTTAGTTCCTCACTAACATCAGAAGCTACTGCGATGTCAACAGAGTTGGAAACTTCAGCGAATGCCCTCCTGGCTCCAACTCTCTCTGAATTCCCTCTTGATGTTTTTCGCCTCCTGGATGTGAGAATCCGTGACTGAACTTACCTTTTTTTTTGCCAAAGGTAATGTTTATGGAATGTTACTATATTGGAAGTTAATTAGTAATATCTGTTACGGTATCTGTTATTGTGCTAGGCCTTCCAGCACAGCTGTTATCCGAAATTCCTCTTTCTTTGATTGGACTTTAACTACAGCGATTTAAATAAATTGTGTTTTGCTTAACACCGAATGGTTTGACCCGTTAATTTGCATCTGAAAGAGGCACTTCACCTTTGAGTTCAAAAAAGAAGTAAAATTTAGGGTCGAGGCTACGTTAAAATATTTTCAGGGGGTCTGATCTGGTCCATAACATTTCAACTCCCCCTCCCACTCCACCAGGTTCATGCAGGTCCTGGGCCTCCCCCATCACCACTCCCTAACCACCCTGGAGGAATAACGCCTTATCTTCCACCTCGGGACCCTCCAACCCCACGGCATCAATGTGGATCTCACCAGTTTCCTCATTTTCCTCTTCCCTCGCCTTATCCCAGATCCAACCTTCCAGCTCAGCACCCCCCTCATGTCCTGTCCCACCTGTCCATCTTCCTTCCCACCTATCCGCTCCACCCTCCCCTCTGACCTATCACTTTTACCCCCACCTCCATCCACCTATCGCGCTGTCAGCTACCTTCCTCCCCAGCCCCACCCCCCTTCCTCTCTCAGCACCTCGCCCCCTCCCCACCCCCGGCCCACAAGCCTCATTCCTGATGAAGGGCTTTTGCCCGAAACGTCGACTCTCCTGCTCCTCGAATGCTGCCTGACCTGCTGTGCTTTTCCAGCAACACACTCTCGACTGTGGTCGGTAACAATTTGTCATTCTAATAGATCAAAACAGATCTGGTTCTGGTCTTAAATTTAGATCCTTGCCTCCCTCCATCAACCTTGAGTTTCCTCCTCTGTCAAAAATCAAACTCAGCCTTGAGTAGATTCAATGACCAAGCGTCTACTCCTTTCCAGCGAAGCTATTTCCACAGACTCACAACCCTCGAAGAGATGAAACAAAAACTCTTTGTATTCCATCTTAAAAGGGAAACCTCTTATTTATTTACTTCTGTTCCCTCGTTCAAGGGAAAACATGAGACATAGATAAGCTGCAGAGCTGGGCTGAGAGGTGGCAAATGGAGTTTAACATTACTAGATAATTTCTCAAACAAGGAGACCTAAACTGTGCATATTATTACTGATAAGACCCCAAAATGCCCTGGACAACTGCAATAAAGCCTCCCTAAGACCATAAGGAATAGGAGGCCATTCATCTCTTTGAGCCTATGTTCAATGACGTCATGGCTGATCAGAAAAAAGCATGACAAGGACCTTACCAGGACTGGAGAATTTGAGCTATAAGGAGAGGTTGGATAGGCTGGGCTTTTTTTCGCTGGAGCACGAGAGGTTGAGGGTGCACTTTTATAGATAAGGTGAATACAAAGGTCTTTTGCCTAGGCTGAAGTAATTCAAAACTAGGGCGTGTATTTTTAAGGTGAGAGGAGAAAGATTTAAAAGGAACCAAAGGGACAACTTTTGTACACAGTGGATGGTTTGTATGCGGAAGAAGCTGCCAGAGAAAGTGATACATGCAGCTACAGTTGCAACATTTAAAAGACATTTTTTTGTACATAAAAGTTACGGGGGATAGGAAACGTTTTGCGGGATATGGGTCAAATGCAGGAAAGTAGTCTGAGTTTAGTTGGGGCAACTCGGTCAGCATGGATAAGTTGGACCGAAGGGTTTTAGAACATAGAACATTACAGCGCAGTACAGGCCCTTCGGCCCTCGATGTTGCGCCGACCTGTCATACCAATCTGAAGCCCATCTAACCTACACTATTCCATGTATGTCCATATGCTTGTCCAATGATGACTTAAATGTACTTAAAGTTGGTGAATCTACTACCGTTGCAGGCAAAGCATTCAATACCCTTAAAGAAACTACCTCTGACATCTGTCTTATATCTATCACCCCTCAATTTAAAGCTATGCCCCCTCGTGCTCGCTGTCACCATACTTGGAAAAAGGCTCTCCCTGTCCACCCTATCGAACCCTCTAATTATCTTATATGTCTCTATTAAGTCACCTCTCAGCCTTCTTCTCTCCAACGAAAACAGCCTCAAGTCCCTCAGCCTTTCCTCGTAAGACCTTCCCTCCATACCAGGCAACATCCTAGTAAATCTCCTCTGCACCCTTTCCACATCCTTCTTATAATGCTGTGACCAGAACTGTACACAATACTCCAAGTGCGGCTGCACCAGAGCTTTGTACAGCTGTAGCATAACCTCATGGTTCCGGAACTCGATCCCTCTATTAATAAAAGCTAAAACACTGTATGCCTTCTTAACAACCCTGTCAACCTGGGTGGCAACTTTCAAGGATCTGTATACATGGACACCGAGATCTCTCTGCTCATCTACACTCCCAAGAATCTTACCATTAGCCCAGTACTTTGCATTCCGGTTACTCCCACCAAAGTGAATCACCTCACACTTGTCCACATTAAACTCCATTTGCCACCTCTCAGCCCAGCTCTGCAGCTTATCTATGTCTCATGTTTTCGTGTGTCTCTATATTTCTTCCTCATCCCAGGAATCAGTTGAGTGGAACTATTTCCAGATTAGAGTGGTGCTGGAAAAGCACAGCAGGTCAGGCGGCATCCAGGGAGCAGGAAAGTCGATGTTTCGGTCAAAAGACCTTCATCGGGAATGCCCGAAACGTCGGTTTTCCTGCTCCGTAGATGCTACCTGACCTGCTGCGTTTTTCCAGCACCACTCTAATCTTGACTCTAATCTCCAGCATCTGCAGTACCCCCCTCCGCCTGGAACTATTTCCAACACAACTATATAATTAGGAGACCTAAACTGTGCACAATATTACTGATAAGGCTGCAAAACGCACTGTACAACTACAGTAAAGCCTCCCTGAGAGGATAAGGAACAGCTACAGGAGGAGGCCATTTAGCCCTTCCAGCCTGCGTTCCATAAGATTAAGACTGATCCGTCTCACCTCATACCTACTGACCTGCCCTTTCCCCAACTTTTATATTGCATTCCACTTGCAACAAGCAACATTCCTAATTTTCGCACTGGAAGTAGAAGTCAATTCACGTTCCCTTGTTTCATCGATAGTGGAGATAGATCTGCTAACCTGTAATATTGCAATACCTCCCCCCCCCTCCACTGCCCACCCAATTTGAGGCATAAGGTGTTTATAGTTCGACATCCTTTTCACAGCTTCAGCTTGTTCTGGAATAGAACAAAGAAAAACAAAGAAAATTTACAGCCCAGGAACAGGCCCTTCGGCCCTCCAAGCCTGTGCCAATTCAAATCTACTGTCTAAACCTGTTGGCCCAATTCCTAAAGTGGGTGGCATGATGGCACAGTGGTTAACACTACTGCCTCACAGCGCCAGAGACCTGGGTTCAATTCCCGCCTCAGACGACTGACTGTGTGTAGTTTGCATGTTCTCCCTGTGTCTGCATGGGTTTCGTCTGAGTGCTCTGGTTTCCTCCCACAGTCCAAAAAATATGCAGGTTAGGTGAATTGGCCATGTTAAATTGTCTGTAGTGTTAGGTGATGGGGTATATGTAGGGGAATGGGTCCGGGTGGGTGGCGGGTTGGTGTGGGCTTGTTGGCCCAAAGGGCCTGTTTCCACACTGTAAATAATCTAATTTGTATCCCTCTCCTACTCCTGCATCTATGCAGACGCATCTTAAATGAATCTACCGTGCCTGCCTCTACCACCTCTGCTGGCAACGTGTTCCAAACACCCACCACCTTCTGTGTGAAGCCCTTGCCCCGTGTCTCCCCCTTAAACTTTCCACCTCTCGTTATTGAATCCTTCACCCTGGGAAAAAGCTTGTCTCTATCCACCCTGTCTATACCCTTCATGATTTTGTAAACCTCAATCAGGTTCCCCCCTCAATCTCCTTTTTTCTAGTGAAAATAAACCCAACCTACTCAACCTCTTTTCATAGCTAGCACCTTCCATACCAGGCAACATCCTCGTAAATCTTCTCTGCACCCTCCAAAGCGTCCACATCCTTTTGGTAATGTGGCGACCAGAACTGTACATAGTATTCTAAATGCCGAACCAATGTCTTGTACAATTTCAACATGTTTTAATCAGTGCACTGTTGTAATGTATGAATTGGTATAACTGCTTTATGTCCTGCAAAGTCCCACCTGTGTTGACGGAATGGTCAGTCATCGAGGTTTACAGCATGGAAACAGGCCATTCGGCCCAACTTGTCCATGCCGCCCAGCTTTCACAATTAAGCTCATCCCATATTTGGTCCATATCCCTCCATACGTATCCCATCCATGTCGAAACGTTTCTTAAATGACAAAATTGTACTCACCTCCACCACTGCATTTGGAAACCCATTCCAGACATTCACCACCCTCTGTGTGAAAAGATTGCCCCTCTGGACCCTTTTGTGTCTCTCCACTCTCACCTATTCCCTTTAGTTGTCGACTGTCCTGCCCATGGGGAAAATCTGTTGGCTATCCACCTCATCAATATTAAAAATCACACAACACCAGGTTATAGTCCAATAGGTTTAATTGAAAGCACACTAGCTTTCGGAGCGACGCTCTTCCGTCAGGTGGTTGTGGACTCCTGTAGTGTGGTGACGAAACGTCTGAAAACAAACCTTCCAGCTCAGCGAGTTAACTGACATACTTGTCACCTTTCTGATTCCTGCGCTCCAGGGAAAAGAAGTCTCAGTCTATCCAACCTCCCCCTACAACTTGAACCTTTCAGTCCAGCTAACAGCCCGGTAAAACTTTCCTGCACTCTTTCCAGTTTGATAACGTGCTTTATACAATAGGGCAACTTGAACAGCAGCAGGTCATCTACAATTGGCCTTACCAATGTCTTGTGCACCAAACAGTGTAGAATGGTGGGGGGGGAGAGGAGCAGTATGCCAAGATTTGCCTTGTCAAGCAAGTTGGGTTGAAGACTCTCATCGTTTTGCTGACCTGATCCACGAATTCTGTTCCTGACAGACTTCTCTATAAATTGCGCAATCTACAACGTTGGCCTGGTCATTGCGGTTCTTCTGGTTTCAGTTTGCATTTTCTTCATTGGTAAGCACATCTATGTGAAGCAGCACAGAGCGATGGGCGAAATTCACGGTAAGTGTCAAACCCTGCATCTCATCCAAGTGTACAAAATAGGAACAGGAGTAGGCCATTCAGCCGATCAAGCCTCTGCCATCACTCGACAGGAGTGGGATTGATCCTCCATCTCTGTGCCGTACTCCTGATCTCTCCCTGTCCCCTTTGACACCCCTCAGCTTTTAAAGCTGTAAGGCCATAAAAAACAGGGACAGCAGTACGCCATTCAGCCCCTCAGGCCCGCTCCATCAGGTAGACATGTTCTTCTTCCGCCCCAAAGGTTGAAAGATCATAATAAACCAGTGGTTTTCAACTGGTGTGCTATAGCACAAACTGGTGTGCCCCTGTGAACTGCTCATGTGCTCCGTGAGATTTTGTACAATGGTAATAAAATCCATTGCCAAGAGTATGTTGTTGAATCTTACGACGAGAAGAAAAGGATCATGGTTGATCCCACGTTCCTCAGCTGCACCTCCCTGTCCTTTCTCGGTGAGCCTTGATTCCCCGACTGATCAAGAATCCCTCCACCCCAGCCTGAAACATACACAGGGACTCTGCCTGGGAGTGGCACGGTGGCTCAGTGGGTTCGCACCAGGGACCCAGGTTCAATTCCTGCCTCGGGGCAACTGTCTGTGTGGAGTTTGCACATTCTCCCCGTGTCTGCATGGGTTTCCTCCAGGTGCTCCGATTTCCTCCGACAATCCAAAGATAATAGACAATAGACAATAGGTGCAGGAATAGGCCATTCAGCCCTTCTAGCCTGCACCGCCATTCAATATGATCATTCCTAATCAGTATCCTCTTCCTGCCTTATCTCCAGGTATGTGCAGGTTAGGGTGGATTGGCCATGTTAAGTTGTCCCATAGTGTTCAGGGATGTGCAGGTTAGAGTGGATTGGCCATGCTAAATTGTCCCATAGTGTCCAGGGATGTGCAGGTTAGGGTGGATTGGCCATACTAAATTGTCCCATAGTGTTCAGGGATGTGTAGGTTAGGGTGGATTGGCTATGCTAAATTGCCCATAGTGATCAGGGATGTGCAGGTTAGGGTGGATTGGCCATGCTAAATTGTCCCATAGTGTTCAGGGATGTGCAGGTTAGGGTGGATTGGCCATACTAAATTGTCCCATAGTGCCCAGGGATGTGTAGGTTAGGGTGGATTGGCCATGCTAAATTGTCCCATAGTGTTCAGGGATGTGCAGGTTAGGGTGGATTGGCCATACTAAATTGTCCCATAGTGCCCAGGGATGTGTAGGTTAGGGTGGATTGGCTATGCTAAATTGCCCATAGTGATCAGGGATGTGTAGGTTAGGGTGGATTGGCTATGCTAAATTGCCCATAGTGATCAGGGATGTGCAGGTTAGGGTGAATTGGCTGTGCTAAATTGCCCATAGTGTTCAGGGATGTGCAGGTTAGGTGCATTATTCTGGGTAAATGTAGAGTAGATGGAGAATGGGTCTGGGTGGGTTACTCTTCGGAGGATCAGTGTGGACTTGTTGAGCTGAAGGGCCTGTTTCCACACGGTAGGGAATCTATGAATCTGTGATAAGGGGTTCCAAAGACTCACAACCCACTGAGAGAAGAATTTCTTCCTCATCACAGTCTTAAGTTTGTGCCACTTTATTCTGAGACTATTCACACCCTTCCCACTCCCTCACCAGTCCAATCTTAAAAAATATTCTATCAGATACTTGTTAGCGTGCTAATGCGTTTATTAAAGCCTGAATTATGCTGCAAACTCCTCCAATAAGTCTGTAAATGTGAGTAGATGTGATGTTTATGAGCAAAAGATCCAGTTGAGAAAAGTGAGGGGGTACCATGAAACTAAGTTTTTGCAGTGTGCTGGAAAAATTGGGAGCGTTAAAACAGTGGTGTTTCCCATTGTACCTCTGCAGCAATTACCCTTAGACTTTTAATGCATTGCTTGGTTAGTAGTCCTGTTGGATTTTAGAACATACCGGTCTGCAACTCTCAATCAAGGACAATTTCTTGCACTCGAGTACCAGTAAATTTCCGGCAAGCGTGTCTTTCACTGAGCTGACCACCATTTGAGTGTTTGATTTCCATCTTCCAGATCTCCTGACTATCTTCTGTAAAGGATATCGGGCTGCCCTGACCTTAGTCATGATCCTGACCTTCTGCTTTATAATTGCCTTTTCTGTCATCATAAACAAGTATTGGTGCACCCCCCGTACCCGGCCAGGTAAGTTGCTTGATTCAACATCACTTTCACAGAATCATTGAGGTTTACAACACACCGAGAGTGGTCCAGCAAAGCTCAGTCTAAGCTCGAAGAACAGCACCTTGTTTTCCACTTGGGGTCCCCGCAGCCCATTTGGACGCAATTTCAGCTTTAAGGCTTGAACTCTCCAGTGTCCTTACCCCAGCCTCTGCACCCACCAGGCCTTGTTACCACACAGCCCGCTGCCACGGGGAGAAAGTGGGGAAGGCAGATGCTGGAGAGTCACGGGTTGGTGCTGGAGAAGGCACAACAGGTCAAGCAGCATCCGAGGAGCAGGAGAGTTGACATTTCGGGCATAAGCCCTTCATCAGGAACGTGGTGGAGGGGGAGGGGGGAGGTGTGTGTGTGTGTGTAAGGGGTCTCAGGGAAAGGTCGGAGGGTGGGGCAGGGGGGAAGATAGCTGGGAAGGCGATAGGTAGATGCAGGTGGGAGCTGACAGTGATAGGTCGGAGGGAAAGGTGGAGCACATAGGCGGGAACACATAACCCATTGATAGCCACTAACAGTCTCCATTAACAGCTCTCCACCCTGCTAGCTAAATGGCTGTCCACTCCTTGGTCAGTCCAAATGTTCTTTTCGCTCCTTGGGCTTTATCCCCACTCATCATTTACTCCTTACACCGTCCCTCCAGCCCCCATTCTATCCTCTGCATAAATACCCACATTTTCCGAGCCAACGTCAGCTCTGAGGAGGCGTCACCGGACCCTGAAACGTTAACTCGGATTTCTCTTCACAGATGCTGCCAGATCTGCTGAGCTTTTCCAGCAACTTCTGCTTTTGATTCTATCAAACAGAGAAATCGGCTTGGCCGAAAGCCTTGGTACCACAAGTGCACATCTCGAAACTTCTTCAGCGTAATGAGGGTCTCCGTCTTTCCCACCCTGACAGGCAGTGATCCCACATTCCCCACCACCCTCCAGGTGAAAGGTCTTGTCCTCACATCCCCCTCTAAACCTCCTACCCCTTACCTTTAATCTATGTCCCCGGTCACTGATCCTTCCAACAAGGTGAAACGTTTGTTCCTGTCTAAGCTCCACATCATTTTATATATCTCAATATCACTTCCTGAGAAAAAGAACAGGAAATAACATCACCACCGGAAACAACGTCACCACAGGAAATGACACCACCAACCCAAGGAAAACACATAAATAGAAAGCGGGCCATGCCACTAGTTCTTCATCTGGAGGCTCACCGACGATGTTACCTAGTATGGTGGCGAAACATCTGAAAATGAACCTTCCAGCTCAGTGAGCAAACCTACATCCAGAATCTCAACCATGTTCTGCACCTCCTCCTCAGTCTCCTCAGCTCTGAGGAAAACAACCCCATTCTGTCCAATCTTTCTTCATCACTGAAACCCTCCAGCCCAGGCAATCCCCTGGTAAATCTCCCTCTGCATCACCCCCCCCATGCTATCCCATTTGCTCCTATAATGTGGATTCTAGAATTGCATGCAGTACTCTAGCTGAGACCTAACTGATGTTTTATACAGCTCCCTGCTCGTAAACTGTAAGCCTCGTCTAATGAAGGCAAATATCACATGTGCCGACTTAGCCATTTGAATCCAACTGTCCTGCTATCTTAACGTACAAGTATACCACAGTCCCTCTGCTGCTTTGTACATCCAGGGTCCTACTACTCACAGACCAATCAGATTGCTCAGTATGGCCTGAAGTCCCTAGCCCACCAATCAGTGCAATCTGCATGGAATTGATAGAAGCTGTTCAAAAAAATGCAGGAGAACATTTCATAGGAGATAAGACAGTGGATAGACACAGATTTCATTAAATCCCTACAGCATGAAAACAGGCATTTTGGCCCAAGTCCACACCAAACCTCCAAAGAGTATCCCACCCAGACCAATTCCCCTACTACTCCACATTTACTCCTGACTAAGCACTGAACTCACACAAGCCTGAACACTATGGGACAATGTAGCATGGCCAATCCACCCTAACCTGCACATCCCTGGGCACTCTGGGACAATTTAGCACAGCCAATCCACCCGAACCTGCACATCCCTGGACACTATGGGACAATTTAGCATGGCCAATTCACCCTAACCTGCAAATCCCTGGACACTATGGGACAATTTAGCACAGCCAATCCACCCTAACCTGCAAATCCCTGGACACTATGGGACAATTTAGCACAGCCAATCCACCCTAACCTGCACATCCCTGGACACTATGGGACAATTTAGCACGGCCAATCCACCCTAACCTGCACATCCCTGGACACTATGGGACAATTTAGCACGGCCAATCCACCCTAACCTGCACATCCCTGGACACTATGGGACAATTTAGCATGGCCAATCCACCCTAACCTGCACATCCCTGGGCACTATGGGACAATTTAGCATGGCCAATCCACCCTCACCTGCACATCCCTGGACACTATGGGACAATTTAGCATGGCCAATTCACCCTAACCTGCAGATTTGTGGACTGTGGGAGGAAACTGGAGCACCCAGATGATATCCATGCAGACACGGGGAGAACATGCAAACTCCACACAGACAGTCGCCCAAGGCTGGGATCGAACCCTGACTAATGTACTGAACCCACTGAGCCACCAGATTTAGTGCTGGTGAGAGAGATTAGTTGGAAGGGTGTAACCCTCATGTCAGAGTTACCCCAAACCTCCGGGTCTGGAGAAACACACCTTCACATAAAGAGTGGCAGGTATATGGCAACTTCATCCTCAGAAGGTAGTAACTCCATTAATAATCGTAGACTCATACAATCCAGAAGAAGCCCTTCAGCTCATCGCTGACAGAAACTGCTTTTTATCTCCAGTAGTCCCACTTTCCAGCACTTTTATGAGAACTCAAAGCACGAAAGACTGAACACTCTTTGCCGGTCCAGTCCAGTATATGTCAGGAGAGGAAGCCAAGTCGGACACAGAGAGTTTAGAGTATATGTTATTCTGAGTGCCATAGAATGAGGAAACTGGCATGTGGACATGAAGCAACTTCCTGTCCCTATCTAAGGGTGTCAGCACATCGAGTCATAGAGATGTGCAGCTTGAAAACAGACCCTTCGGTCCAACTCACCCATGCCGACCAGATATCCTAAACTCATCCCGTCCCATTTGCCAGCACTTGGCCCATATCCTTCTGAACCCTTCCTATTCATGTACCCATCCATATGCCTATTAAATGCCTCCACCACTTCCTCTGGCAGCTCATTCCATACATGCACCACCCTTTGCGCGATTATGGTGCCTCTTAGGTCCCTTTCTTATCTTTCTCATCTTTCCCATCTCACCCTAAGCCTGTGCCCTCTAGATCTGGACTCCCACGGCCCAGGGAAAAGACCTTGTCCATTCACCCTGTCCATGCCCGTCATGATTTTATAAACTTCTGTAAGATCACATCTCAGCTTCCTACACTCAGGGAAACAGCCCCACCCTATTTAGCCCCACCCTATTTAGCCTCGCCCGATAGCTCAAACCCTCCAACCCTGGCAACATACTTGTAATTCCTTTCTGAACCATTCAAGTTTCACAAGATCCTTCCGATAGGAAGGAGACCAGAATTGAATGCAGGATTCCAAAAGTGGCCTAACCAATGTCCTGTACAGCCGCACCATGACCTCTCAACTCCTGTACTCAATGCACTGACCAATAAAGGCAAGCATACCACACGCCTTCTTCACTACCCTATAGTTTACATCGACACATGGACATTGAAATTTATAAGTGACACAGTCATGTAACAAAGCAATAGACAGTAATATTTTTGAGATGGTAAACATGCAAGCATTTGTTTTGGAGCGGATGTACATTACTCAGTATAGATCATTTAAGGATGCTTAAGCCTCATCAAATTGATTAAGTCAATTGATTATGTTCTCCTCTGTCTTGTTGCAGTTCTGGACTTTGTTGCTGAGTAACCCTATCCAGGTGAGACAGTTAATAGGTGAGTTTTTGCAGTATATCAAGAGGTAAGACAAGTCTTTAAGTAATGATAACTTGCTGGGGTAATACACTGGAAATCGAGTCCTTTGATTCCTTAAGTTATCACAAACGTTTAAAAAGTTTCCAATTTACTTGTCCCTCATGGAGTCATAGAGATGTACAACACAGAAACAGACCCTTCAGTCCAACTCGTCCATGCCAACCAGATATCCCAATTTAATCTATTCCCATTTGCCAACACTTGGCCCATATCCCTCGAAACCCTTCCTATTTACATAACCATCCAGATGCCTTTTAAATGTTGTAATTGAACCAGCCTCCACCACATCCTCTGGCAGCCCATTCCGTACACGGACCACCCTTTGCATGAAAATGTTGCCCCTTAGGTCTCTTTTATATCTTTCCCCTCTCACCCTAAACCTATGGTCTCTAGTGCTAGACTCCCACACACCAGGGAAAAGATATTTACCATATCCATGCCCCTCATGATTTTATAAACCTCTACAAGGTCACCCCTCAGCCTCTGACGCTCCAGCGAAAACAGCCCCAGCCTATTCAACCTCTCCCTATAGCTCAAATTCTCCAACCCTGGCAACATCCTTGTAAGTCTTTTCTGAACCCTTTCAAGTTTCAGAACATCCTTCCAATAGGAAGGAGACCAGAATTGCACACAATATTCCAAAAGTGGCCTAACCAATGCCCTGTACAGCCGCAAAATGATCTCCCAACTCCTGTACTCAATACTCTGACCTATAAAGGAAAGATTACCAAATGCCTTCTTCACTAACCTATCTGTAACTCCACTTTCAAGGAGCTATGAACCTGCACTCCAAGGTCTCTTTGTTCAGCAACACTCCCTAGGACCTTACCATTAAATGTCTAAGTCCTGCTAAGACTTGCTTTCCCAAAATGCAGCACCTCACATTTATTTGAATTAAACTCCATATGCCACTTCACAGCCCATTGGCCCATAGGATTTGAACTAGTGACTCTGAAGGAATTGTGATAAGGATGGTCAGGGGCTTGGAGGGGAACTTGGAGACAGTGGTCTTCCCATGTATCGGCTGCCCTTTGTCCTTCAAGATGGAAGTCGTCATGTGTTTGGAAGGTGCTCCAATAGGAGCCTTAGTGGACTTCTACAGTGCATCTTCGTATCATAAGAGTTGTACAGCATGGCATTAGACACTTCACTCCACCTCGTCCATGCCAACCAGATATCCGAAATTAATCTAGTCCCATTTGCCAGCATTTGGCCCATATCCCTCTTAAACCCTTCCCATTCATAAACCCATCCAGATGCTTTTAAATGTTATAATTGTACCAACCTCCACCACTTCCTCTGGCAGCTCATTCCATACACGTGCCACCCTCTGCGTGAAATAGTCACCCCTCAGGTCCTTTTTAAATCTTTCTCCTCGCACCTTAAACCTATGCCATCTATTTTTGGACTCCCCTATCCTGGGAAAAAGACCTTGGCTATTCACATTATCCATGCTCCTCGTGATTTTATAAACCTCGAGAAGGTCACCCCTGAACCTCCGACACTCCAGGGAAAATAGCCCGAGCCGATCCAGCCTCTCTCTATTTTATACCAGTGCATGAGATAACGTGTATGTTTTTTAAAGTTTTCTTTATTTGAGTGCTTGCAGTGCACTGTAACTATCGGGTTGGTGTAACGACAATACATTACATTTCATACCAAGCATCACTCCAATTTGTTTCCATTGTGTTTTCAGATACCAATGCTGTGCAGTCCAATACCAATAATGCTGTGCAGCCCAAACAAGCCAGGAACCACAGGGAAACAGATGGAAAATGAACAATATTAACTCCCTCCCAGAGGATGTCTTAAAGCATAATTCAGATTTCACTTTATTACAAACTTGTGGGGTCCACTTGCTCATTAAAGTTTCATGGAGTTACAGCCGCGACCTGTTAATTACGCTGGAATGTCTGTTCGGAAAAGAGTTGGTGCAAACGAGATTTTCCGGGTTCTTTTCATCTAAATTCACAATTCATTCCCGGCGTCAAAGGCGATGCGAAAAGTGCAGCCGGTCATGCAGCGTCTGAGGAGCAGGAGAATCAACGTTTCGGGCATAAGCCCTTCATCAGTCTTGATTCCTGATCGAGGGCTTATACCTGAAAGGTCGACTCTCCTGTTCTTTGGATGCTGCCTGACTGGCTGTGCTTTTCCAGCACCACAATCTTGACTCTGATCTCCAGTCCTCTCTTTCTCCTGATTTATTCCCAGGGCGTGGCACCGTTCGTTGGGCCAGCATAGAGGTTCATAGAATCCCTACAGTGTGGAAACGGGCCCTTCAGCTCAACAAGTCCACACTGACCCTCCAAGGAGTATCCCACCCCGAACCAATTCCCCATTTACCTCTGACGAGTGCACTTAACCTACACATCTCTGAGCACTTTGGGCAATTTAGCATGGCCAATTCACCTAACCTGCACATCTTTGGACTGTATGAGGAAACCCACGCAGACACGGGGAGGCTGTGCAAACTCCACACAGACAGTTGCCTGAGGCAGGAATTGAACCCAGGTCTCTCGCGCTGTGAGGCAGCAGTGCTAACCACTGTGCCACCATGTTTAACAGGACATTGCCTGGTTATGGGGATTTTAGCTATGGTAGACTGGGTTCATTTTCACCGGAACGCAGGAGGTTGAGGGGTGACCTGATAGAAGTTTATAAGGTTGTGGATGTCATGTGGAAACTGTGTGGCTTTTTCCCAGGGCGGAGGGGTCAATTACTAGGGGACACGGGTTTGAGGTGGGGGGGGGGGATGTTTAAAAGAGATGTGTGAGGCAAGTTTTGCAGACAAAGGGTAGTGAGTGTTGGAGGTGTTGGAATCAGCACTCAAGAGGCTCCTGGATGACTACATCAATGTGAAGGAAATAGAGGGATCGGGATCCTGTCAGTGAAGGCAGTTTTCATTTGGAGGGCCAAAACGTGTCAGCACAGGCTTAGAGAGTCAAAGGGCCTGTTCCTGTACTGTACTGGTCTTTGTTCTTCTTTATAACTGCAGAGATCCTGCGTTCCTACCTAACTCCTTGAACTCCCTTTGTAGGACCTCATTTCGCTTTCTGCCTATGACTTTATGAGCAACTAATTTGGCTGCGCACCCTCCCAATTCAGAATATCCTGCTCCGGCTGAGAGACATGCTTCACCCTGGCACCAGGGAGGCAACACACTATCCTGGAGTCTCACTTGCCTCTGTGAGCCCCCACCTTGGGATGGACAGTGGTTAGCACTGCTGCCTCACAGCGCCAGAGACCTGGGATTGATTCCAACCTCAGGAGTTTGCACATTCTCCCCATGTCTGCGTGGGTTTCCTCTGGGTGCTCCGGTTTCCTCCCACTCGCCAAAGATGTGCAGGTTAGGGTGGATTGGCCTTGCTAAAGTGTCCCAGAGTGCCCAGGGATGTGCAGGTTAAGGTGGATTGGCCATACTAAATTGTCCCATAGTGTCCAGGGATGTGCAGGCTAGGGTGGATTGGCCATGCTAAATTGTCCCATAGTGCCCAGGGATGTGCAGGTTAGGGTGGATTGGCCATGCTAAATTGTCCCATAGTGCCCAGGGATGTGCAGGTTAGGGTGGATTGGCCATGCTAAATTGTCCCATAGTGTCCAGGGGTGTGCAGGTTAGGGTGGATTGGCCATGCTAAATTGTCCCATAGTGCCCAGGAATGTGCAGGTTAGGGTGGACTGGCCTTGCTAAATTGACAGTCGTGTTCAGGGATGTGCAGGTTAGGGTGGATTGGCCATGCTAAATTGTCCCATAGTGCCCAGGGATGTGCAGGTTAGGGTGGATTGGCCATGCTAAATTGACAGTCGTGTTCAGGGACATGCGGGTTAGATGCAATAGTTAGAGATAAATGTATGGGCAATAGGAGAGGGGGTTGAGTCTGGGTGGGTCACTCTTCGGAGGGTCGGTGTGGACTTGTTGGACCAAAGGGCCTGTTTCCACACTGTCGGGGTTCAGTGATGATTCTGAGTGTAGAGTCCACTACTAGTACTACTCACCTACACTTCACCCCTCCCTGGCGCACCACAGTGCCAGTCATGGGTGTACTAACTGTGCCAGTCATGAGTGCCATTGACCAGGTGACTATTGCTGCTTTTCCCTGAGTGGCCATTACCTCCGATACTATCCAAAACAGAAACTGGCCGGAAACCTCAGTGGGTGTGGCAGCATCTGTGTGGGGTGTTGGAGGTGGGGGGGATTGGTGCTGGAGTTGACATTTTGGGTCCAGTGTCACTTCTTTAAAATGGGCCCCATGTGCTGGCTGGGCTTTCGCCCTATGGATGCTGTCGGAATTGCTATGTTTTCCCAGCTATTTCTCCTTCAGCTTTGTATTTCCAGCATTCGCCTCTTGTGAGAGGAGAATGGTCAAAACAGATGGCCTGCCCTCACTTATCCGTCTTCCTGGTGCTTACTCAACTCTTCGCTAACTGTTTAGCCCTGACTGGTGGTGTGACCCAGCTCAGTCATTGTGGTATCTGTGACATTCCCAGGTTCCTAGATGCTCCACAGTGAGTCCATCGTAGCTCCATGCAGCAAATTAGGGAACTGCAGGCAAACACAATTCCTGCATGGAGCCTGGACGTGTCCCTGATTTCCCACCTATCACAGGAGGAGTGTTCAACAGGGTCAAATTCTCCTGCCATCTCAAACCATCTCAACGAACCCTTCTGTATCAACTTCAGGAAATAATCCAGGAACTGGATTAGGGGGGGCACTGTGGTTAGCACCGCTTACCCCCAGTGCCAGGGACCCAGGTTCGATTCCAGCCTTGGGTGACTGTGTGGAGTTTGCACAATTCTCCCCATGTCTGCTGTGGGTTTCCTACTGCAATCCAAAGGTGTGCAGGCCAGGTGGATTGGCCATGGGGAATGCAGGGTTACAGGGATAGGGTGGTGTGGACTCGATGGGCCGAATGACTTGCTTCCACGTTGTAGGGACTCCATGAGTTGAGTAGTCAACCTTACCCGCTGGTCATCAAAGTCGGGTGCCTCACTCCCCATTGAAATTTGCTTGAAGAAGTGTAGCAGGCAGTGAATGACCACAGAAACATTGAAAATAGGAGCAGGGAGAGGCCATTCAGCCCTTCATCACGATCACGGCTGATCGTCCAACTCAATTGCCCAATCCTGCTTTCTCCCCATAACCTTTGATCCCAAGTGCTATATTGAGCTGCCTCTTGAATACACTCAATGTTTTGGCATAAACTATTTCCTATGGTAATGAACTCCTGTCTTTGGTTGAAGAAATGACTCCTCATCTCCATCCTAAATGTTCCACCCTGAATCCTCAGACCATGACCCTCTGTTTCTTGATGCTACCCACCATCAGGAACATCCTCCCTGCATCTATCCCCTGTTTCATAGAACCCCTACAAGTGTGAAAACAGGCCATTTGTCCCAATAGGTCCACATCAACCTTCCGAAGAGTGACCCACTCCCCTACCCTATTACTCTACATTTACCCCTGACTAATGCACCAAACCGACACATCCCTGAACACTATGGGACAATTTACCATGGCCAATCCACCTTAACCTACACATCTTCAGGAGGAAACCAGAGCACCCGGAGGAAACCCACACACACAACAGGCAAGCTCCACACAGACTGTCATGAGGCTAGAATCGAATCCAGGTTCCTGTTCTTGTGAGGCAGCAGTGCTAACGACTGAGCCACCGTGTTGCCTATTTCAAATTGTATAAGTCCCCTCCATGGGTCTGACCTCCAGCAAAAACAATCCTAACTTAGTCAATCTCTTCTCCACCGCCATCCCCGGAATCAGCCTGGTAAACCTTCGTTCACTTTCTCGAGAGCAAGAGCGTCCTTCCTCAGAACAGGAGACTAAAACTGCACATGACAATCTCAGTGTGGCCTCACCAGGACTCTGTATAACTGTAACAACACATCCCTGCTCCTGTACTCGAAACCTCTCGCAATGAAAGCTGACATAACATTTGCCTTCTTTACCACCTGCTGTATGCCCTGTAACTTGGACTTTTGGAAAGCGTTTGATATGGAGCCAGATGGGCTGGTTGGTTCGCAAACTTAGAAATGTTTGGGATTGATGGGTCCTTGGCAGCATGGATGAAAGTGAGTCAAAGAGTCGAAAATGGCGCTGGAAAAGCACAGCCGGTCAGGCAGCATCCGAGGAGCAGGAGAGTCGACGTTTCGGGCTTAAGGCCTTCATCAGGAGCACGGGTGGAAACTTGGCTAAAAGCTAGAAAGAATGTAAAGAGGGGCACTTCCCAAACTGGACTAGGCAGACGCTGGAGGTCAGAGTCAAGATTAGAGTGGTGCTGGAAAATCACAGCACGTCAGGCAGCATCCGAGGGACAGGAAAAATCGATGTTTTTGGGCAGAAGCCCTTCATCAGGAATGAGGCTGGGAGCCTGCAGGGTGGAGAGATAAATGGGAGGGGTTGGGACTGGGGGGAAGGTAGTTGAGAGTGCAATAGGTGGATGGAGGTGGGGATGAAGGCGATAGATCGGAGAGGAGGGTGAAGCTGATAGGTGGGAAGGAAGATTGAAAGATGGGACAGGTCATGAGGGCGGTGCTGAGCTGGAAGTTTGGAACTGGGGTAAGGTAGCGGGGAGGGGAAAAGAGGAAACTGGTGAAGTCCACATTGATGCCATGGGGTTGGAGGGTCCCGGGATAGAAGATGAGGCGTTCTTCCTCCAGGCGTCGGGTGGTGAGGGAGTGGTGATGGAGGAGGCCCAGGACCTGCATTTCTTCGGCAGAGTGAGGGGGGGGGGGAGTTGAAATGTTCAGCCACGGGGCAGTGGGGTTGGTTGGTGCGGGTGTCCTGGAGATGTTCTCTAATGCGCTTCCCAAATTAAAAATGAGTTGAAATTGGGGCTCTGCAGGGATTGGTATTGGGACCCTGACTGATATCAATGAATTGGAGATGGGTGTTGAGGGCAGGATCTCTAAATTTGCAGATGATACTAAGCGAGGGAGAAAGGTAAAATGGGAGGATGACACTGAGGGGCATTGACAAGTTGGCCCCATGGACTTATAGCTGGCATCGGGATTGCAGCGAAACATGGCAGAAGAAACATGGTGAGATAATACAAGCTCAATGGTACAACTTTGAGAAGAGAACAGGAGCAGGGGTTTATTGTATTTTCTCTCTCTATCTCCCCTTCCCTGCTTCTCAAAGTATGTAGGTTGGCTAGCTCAGATGGCTAGAGCATGGTGCCACTCACACTAAGGTCATGTGTTCAATCCCCCACTGACCAGGTGAGTGATTGGGTAGTGGCTCAGTGGTTAGCACTGCTGCCTCACATCACCAGGGATCTGGGCTCAATTCCTGCCTTGGGCAACTGTCAGTGTAGATTTTGCACATCCTCCCAGTGTCTCTGTGGGTTTCATCTGGATGCCCTGTTTTTTTCCCACAATCCAAAGTTGTGTAGGTTAGGGTGGATTGGCCATGCAAAATTGTCCCATAGTGTCCAGGGATGTGCAGGTTAGGGTGGATTGGCCATGCAAAATTGTCCCATAGTGCCCAGGGATGTGCAGGTTAAGGTGGATTGGCCATGCTAAATTGTCCCATAGTGCCCAGGGATGTGCAGGTTAGGGTGGATTGGCCATGCAAAATTGTCCCATAGTGTCCAGGGAAATGCATGTTCGGGTGGATTGGTCATGGGAAATTGTCCCATATTGTCCCATAATGTCCAGGGATGTGTAGGTTAGGGTGGATTGGCCATGCTAAATTGTCCCATAGTGTGCAGGTGCATTAGTCAGTGGTAAATATAGGATAGAGGATTGGGTGTGAGATTGTGTATCGGGTATAAGCAGGCAGGGAAAGAGTTAAGTTCTGAGTTTTGTGAAGCAAGGGGTTCAGCTGAGCATGACTCAGATCAGATAAGAACTTACGGTTAACAATAGGATGCTGGAGGCAAGGGTAATGGGTTAACAAGGTGGAAAAGCAGTCACTATGTATAGCTGTTTAGCAATATTGGAAGCATTCAGTATGCAAGGTCAGCTAACAATGGGAAAACTATCCACTGTATGAATCCAGTTAACAATGTTAAGAGCATTCATTGTAGAACAGTACATAGAACATTACAGCGCAGTACAGACCCTTCAGCCCTCGATGTTGCGCCGACCTGTCACACCAGTAAGATTATGAAAGGATTGGACACTCTGGCAGCAGGAAACATGTTTCCGCTGATGGGTGAGTGCTGAACCAGAGGACACAGCTTAAAAATACGGGGTAGACCATTTAGGACAGAGATGAGGAGAAACTTCTTCACCCAGAGAGTGGTGGCTGTGTGGAATGCTCTGCCCCAGAGGGCAGTGGAGGCCCAGTCTCTGGATTCGTTTAAGAAAGAGTTGAATAGAGCTCTCAAAGATAGTGGAATCAAGGGTTATGGAGATAAGGCAGGAAGAGGATACTGATTAGGAATGATCAGCCATGATCATATTGAATGGCGGTGCAGGCTCGAAGGGCTGAATGGCCTACTCCTGCACCTATTGTCTATTGTCTATTGTCAATCTGAAGCCTATCTAACCTACACTATTCAATGTACGTCCATATGCTTGTCCAATGACGACTTAAATGTACTTAAAGTTGGCGAATCTACTACCATTGCAGGCAAAGCATTCAATATCCTTACCAATCTCTGAGTAAAGAAACTACCTCTGACATCTGTCCTATATCTATCACCCCTCAATTTAAAGCTATGCCCCCTTGTGCTCGCTGTCACCATACTTGGAAAAAGGCTCTCCCTGTCCACCCAATCTAACCCTCTGATTATTTTATGTGTCTCTATTAAGTCACCTCTCAGCCTTCTTCTCTCCAACGAAAACAGCCTCAAGTCCCTCAGCCTTTCCTCGTAAGACCTTCCCTCCATACCAGGCAACATCCTAGTAAATCTCCTCTGCACCCTTTCCAAAGCTTCCACATCCTTCTTATAATGCTGTGACCAGAACTGTACACAATACTCCAAGTGTGGCCACACCAAAGGTTTGTACAGCTGTAGCATAACCTCATGGTTCCGGAACTCGATCCCTCTATTAATAAAAGCTAAAACAATGTATGCCTTCTTAACAACCCTGTCAACCTGGGTGGCAACTTTCAAGGATCTGTGTACCTGGACACCGAGATCTCTCTGCTCATCTACACTACCAAGAATCTTACCATTAACCCAGTACTTTGCATTCCGGTTACTCCGACCAAAGTGAATCACCTCACACTTATCCACATTAAACTCCATTTGCCACCTCTCAGCCCAGCTCTGCAGCTTATCTATGTCTCTCTGGAGCCTACAACATCCTTCGTCACTATCCACAACTCCATCGACCTTAAAGGTCTTGGTCTCTGCTATTGATACTCATTGATTGTAACAGGCACCCAGCTGATATGTATGTTTCCTTATCTGAACGCTCCTCCCTGTACCATGACTATATAGTTCATTGAGAAACTGCTGTTCAAGAGAAGACATGAACTCATGTCTCTGCGCACATGGGCGATTGCTCTCTCTCCTTCCAGGACCCAGAATAAAGATGAAGGAGGTAAAGCCATATTGCGTCTCTGAGCGTTTTACTTCAAGTGAGGGGTGGAGGGGGGAGACGGGATGACAATATTGGCATAGTTGGCAGGATCCAAATAAATAGTTACGATCGGATGGTGTCAGCGGCTGCCCAGAACATCAGTATTTGGAGACCGACGGGCCCACAAGGTAAGATTTTAAACCTCAGTCCCTCCCGATGTTCCTGTGTGCCGGTGATGGTCCCCTCGTTCGATCGCTCTCTGTTCTACGGATTCCTCAAACGGTAATTAGTTCAGTTGAGAGATATAGTTTCACAAGCGCGTAGGAAGGCAGAGTTTGACTCCTCTGCGCTGCGTTGGGAGGGAGGGGGGTGTGATTGAGGTTTGAGGCCTCTGCGCAGTACTGGGGTTAGAGCCCCCTGTGGTGGGTTGATTTGAGGTTCAAGTCCTCTGCATTGTGCTGAGGCTCGAGCTCTCTGTGTGTAAGCGAGGTTCAAACTCTGTGTGTTGAATTGGGATTTGAGTTTCCTGTGTTTAGTTGGGATTCACGTTTTCTGTGTCGAAGTGGGATTTGAATTTTTTGTGTTTAATCGGGGTTCGAGTCGTCTATTTTTAAGTGGGATTCGCGTCCTCTGCCTTTAAGTGGGATTTGAGTTCTCTGTGTTTCAGTGGGGTTCAAGCCCCCATGAGGAGTAAAGAGAGAAACGGGTTAAAATCCCCGAGTGGTGAAATTTGAGGCCCGGTGGGTCTTTGGGGAAAGAGAGTGACTCGGATCGCGTTGCCATGTGGTCTGCTGCGAGGGGGTTTCTCTGTTTATCAGTATAATTTCAGAGCAAGGATGCAACCAAAATGAGAAAACACTGAAATTAAGATTTGTGCTAATATTTGGGTCAAGAGGGGAGGTTTCAATATAAATTGTGCCATGCTGAGAGTGTTTGATGTTTAAAAATTGTGGTTTGTTAAAATACTGGTTCAGAAAATCCTTTTAAGTGACTGTTTTGCCTTGTTTGAATCAGGATCTCAATTCAATGTGTTTTGTTGGCTGTGTAATAGGGCAGATTTTGTTTTTACATTGAAATTGTACAACATTATGTCCTTTTTAAAATTATTTGGCGATGCCAGCGTTGGTCTGGGGTTTACAAAGTTGAACTCACACAACACCAGGTTATAGTCCAACAGGTTTAATTGGATGCACTAGCTTTCGGAGCGCTGCCCCTTCATCAGGTGGTTGTGGATTTTACCTTGTAAACCTTTGGACTATAGCCTGGTGTTGTGTGATTTTTTTTTTTACTTTAAAATTATCAAACTTGTAACCTTAAAACAAATTGATTGGGTGCATTGAGCCATGAATTGTTTGAAATTCTACAATGCCTGTTTAACAAAAAACATTTGGGTCAGTGGTCATGCTTTAGCCAGATCAGAATATTGCATTACAATATCTTTACTGCTGTGTTTTTAATGCAGAGTGTTCACAAAAAGAAAAGTGCATTTTTAGGTCGATGTTTTGTTAAGGTTTTCTAGAGAAAATTAGCATGTGAGGCTGAGCTGTTTAAATTCTGTTAATTATTGTTCAGACTTCATTAGCCCCCTTCATATTGCAAATACAAAGAATGTTGATCTCTGCCAAAGTTGCCACTGTAATTCCCGACTGTTTTATTGAGGAAGTTTCCATTTGGAGAACATATTTTAAAATATTCACCATCCTTGTAAATTTTTTCTGAAGCCCCTTTCAAGTTTCACAACATCTTTCAGATAGGATCCTCCCAATTCCTGTCCTCAATACTCTGACCAATAAAGGACAGCATGCCAAATACCTTCTTCACGATTCTATCTACCTGCAACTCCACTTCTTCACTCTTCTTGCTCATGACTGAGGAGCTGATTGGATCATTCAGTATGCAAGGTCAGCTAACAAGGGGAAAAGCATCCATTGTATGAATCCAGTTAACAAGGTGAAGAACATTCATTTGTAACAGTAAAGGGCTTGTTTTCTGCCATTGATACTCATTGATTGTAACAGTCACCCAATTAATCTGTATGTTGCCTTAGCTGAATGCTCCTCCCTGTAAAGTGACTATAGAGAAACTGCTGTTCGAGAGAAGACCGTGAGCTCATGTCCCTGTGCACATGGGCGATCATTCTGTCTCCCTCCAGGGCCCGGAATAAAGATGAAGGAGGTAAAATGATTGTGTCTCTGAACATTTTGCTTCGGCTGGGGGGGTGGGGGAGGGGGGAAACGGGACGACAGGTCTGCGTGGGTTACTCTCCAGAGGGTCGGTGTGGACTTGTTGCACCGAAGGGCCTGTTTACACACAGTAAGGAATCTAATCTAAAAGCACAGTCACTGTCCCAGGCACTTGGTTCAAGCACATCACAGCTGCCCCTTCTCCATGGCTGCGAGCTGCTACCAAGAGGGTGAAGGTGGAGGTGGAAAAGAAGGAGACGTGCAGTGAGCTCCATTCATTACACATCTTTGGCTTCATTGGTCAGAACATTGGATATGGGAGTTGGGAGGTCATGAGCTGTGCAGACCACTCTTGAAGTATGTGATCAATTCTGGTCTCCCCTGCTATAGGAAGGATGCTGTTGCACTTAAAAGGGGACAGAGAAAACTTACAAGGATGATGCTGGTCCAAGAGAGAGAGAGAGGCTGAACAGGCTGGGGCTGTTTTCCCTGGAGTGTCGCAGGCTGACGGGTGACCTTACAGAGGTTTATACAATCATGAGGGGTGTGGATAGGGTGGATAGTCAAGTTCTTTTTCCTGGGGTAGGGGAAATGCAAAACTAGAGGGCATAGGATTGAGGTGAGAGGGGGAGATTTAAAAGGGACCCCAGGGGCAATCCTTTCGCCCAGAGGGTGGCGCATGTATGGAATGAGCTGCCAGAGTAAGTGGTTGAGGCTGGTACAATTACAGCATTTAAAAGGCATTTGGATGGGTATATGGATAGGAAGGGTTTAGAGGGATAGGGGACAAATGCTGGCTAATGGGACTGGGTCAGATTGGGACGTCTGGTCAGTGTAGACATGTTACACCCGAAGGGTCTGTTTTCTTGCTGTCTGACTCTATGGCCTCAGGGTTCATGTGCAGAATTCTCTTGAGAGACGGGCATCACTTCGAGGTTAATGGCACTCCAACCCCAAGATCTTTATTTCCTCATTCGCACTCGTTATCTTGTGACAAGCACTCGGAAATACTTGAGTGAACAACATCTTGTCGTTTGACAAAGCAAAATTGCTCGAGGGGACACAATCTTTTCATCCTCCATCTGGATTTGGACCATTCGAAGCAGTTACCCCTTGTCAATTTTAACAAAGTGAAATCTTGTGCCGAAGTAGGTTGGTATGAATTATTTATTGAAGGTGGAAGTGGGTGTGCCTGTTCCTCTGAAATATGTTAGAACTGTGCACATTCCAATCTCATTATCAGCCAGGACTGGAGGGGTTGGTGCGTCGATCGTGACTGTAGAAGAACTATCAATTTCGCCCATGCTCTTCCCCCATCGTCCTGAGGAACTTTCTCTGTCAGTTTTTTTTTAACCACGTTCATTAGAGAGCAGCTTCCAAATCAACCTGCTGGACTATAACCTGTTGTTGTGTGATTTTTAACTTTGTCCCACCCCAGTCCAACACCGGCCTCTCCAAATCATTTTTTTTAAGCGGTTCACTTCATAAATTACTGGAGGTTTCATCTACATTTTGGTGCTAACAAAACAAAAATCTACTCCATTTTGCTGTGCAGGCTCTTGCTGTGCAGTGGTACTGTCCCTATTTCTGAGCCAAGAGGCCTGAGTTCAAGTCCCACTTGTTCCAGCAGTATGACTTAAGATCTCCAAACAGACTGATTAGAAAATATCTCTACTCTGCAAGAGGCTATCACAGTACAGCAGTAAGGTCCATATCTCTGAGCCCACTGTTTCAGAGATGAGGCATATAACATTGGTTGATGAGAAAATATCTCTAGTCCTCTTTGCTCCCTGTATTCTTTAATTGCTGAAGAGACCATAAGCCTGCATGAGATACATTCAATAGGGGAACATCCTCAACCAGAAACTTGGGGTGAAATTCTACAGACTCGTTCCTTTGGATGGCCATTTATCCTGAAGCGGTCTTAGATTTTTTTTTTCAAGATGGCGGAGCAGTGGTAGTGGAATGTGTGGGCTCTCAGCCCATCTACTTGCCCACTTTGTTCTTCTATTTTTGTTTCAAATGTTTCCATTTATTATGGGACTTTACCTTCTTCCAATGACCTCGGCAGAAGGCATCTTCTCCCGGCCCAGGCCTGCTGACGAGGTGGTTTCCAGCAACCCGGATTGGTGGTGTCGGCCTGGCGAGGAGGTCTCCCAGTGTGGTGGTCTCGTCCAGGAGGGGGTGGTCTCGGCCTGGTGAGGAGGTCTCGTCTTTATTTTGGAGGTGGTTTCAGAGTCTTCCAATGGCCCAGCACGGCAGTCCAGTTCCAGTTCGGAGGCCTAGTCCCAGCACAGATGTCTAGTCCCAGCTCAGAGGTCTAGTCCCAGGAAGGACGTCGAGTTCCAGCATGGAGGTCTAGTCCCCAGCTAGGAGGCCTAGTCCCAGCTCAGAGGTCTAGTCCCCAGCATTGAGGCCGAGTTCCAGTTTGGAGGCCTAGTCCCAGCACAGAGGTCTAGTCCCAGCTCAGAGGTCTAGTCCCAGGAAGGACGTCGAGTTCCAGCATGGAGGTCTAGTCCCCAGCTAGGAGGCCTAGTCCCAGCTCAGAGGTCTAGTCCCCAGCATTGAGGCCGAGTTCCAGTCTGGAGGCCTAGTCTCAGCACAGAGGTCTAATCCCAGCTCAGAGGTCTAGTCCCAGGAAGGACGTCGAGTTCCAGCATGGAGGTCTAGTCCCCAGCTAGGAGGCCAAGTCCCAGCTCGGAGGTCTAGTCCCCAGCATTGAGGCCGAGTTCCAGTCTGGAGGCCTAGTCTCAGCACAGAGGTCTAATCCCAGCTCAGAGGTCTAGTCCCAGGAAGGACGTCGAGTTCCAGCATGGAGGTCTAGTCCCCAGCTAGGAGGCCTAGTCCCAGCTCGGAGGTCTAGTCCCCAGCATTGAGGCCGAGTTCCAGTTTGGAGGCCTAGTCCCAGCACAGAGGTCTAGTCCCAGCTCAGAGGTCTAGTCCCAGGAAGGACGTCGAGTTCCAGCATGGAGGTCTAGTCCCCAGCTAGGAGGCCTAGTCCCAGCTCAGAGGTCTAGTCCCCAGCATTGAGGCCGAGTTCCAGTCTGGAGGCCTAGTCTCAGCACAGAGGTCTAATCCCAGCTCAGAGGTCTAGTCCCAGGAAAGACGTCGAGTTCCAGCATGGAGGTCTAGTCCCCAGCTAGGAGGCCTCGTCCCAGCTCGGAGGTCTAGTCCCCAGCATTGAGGCCGAGTTCCAGTTTGGAGGCCTAGTCCCAGCACAGAGGTCTAATCCCAGCTCAGAGGTCTAGTCCCAGGAAGGACGTCGAGTTCCAGCATGGAGGTCTAGTCCCCAGCTAGGAGGCCTAGTCCCAGCTCGGAGGTCTAGTCCTCAGCATTGAGGCCGAGTTCCAGTCTGGAGGCCTAGTCTCAGCACAGAGGTCTAATCCCAGCTCAGAGGTCGAGTCCCAGGAAGGACGTCAAGTCGCAGCAAGGAGGTGTATTCCCAACAAGGAGGCCTAGACCCAGCATGGAAATGTCATTTTGACGTGGCTTGGTAGTCTCTGCCTGATCTTCAGCTTACCTCAAACCCAGGAGCCGTTACTTGAACTATGATGAACTTCTGCTTCTTATTTTTTTCTCACTTATGACGTCTGTCATTAAGTTAAGCAGTCATAAACTTTATCGCTGTTTTTTTGTTGTAAACATACACGTGAGAATAATTTGCTATTTTGAATGATCGAGCCCTAATCCTGAGACCACATTTTAAATGCAATGACTCCATTGCTCACCCCTGCCATTTCCAGTCAGGATTCGGGAATTTACAAATCAGGCACAGACCAAGGGGATTGGCTGCTAACTCTATCATGCGAGTGTCACGGTGGCTCAGTGGTTAGTGCTGCTGACTTACAGTGGCAGGGACCCAGGTTCAATTCTAGCCTTAGGCAGTTCCCCGTGTGGGATTTGCATGTTCTCCCTGTGTCTGCATGGGTTTCCTCCAAAAATGTGTAGGCGAGGGTGGATTGGCTGTCCTGAATTGCCTATAGATGCGTCGGTTAGGTGCATTAGTCAGTGGTTAAATGTAGGGGAGTGGGTTACTCTTCTGTGGACTTGTTGGGCTGAAGGGCCTGTTTTCCCACTGTTGGAATTCCATGGCCTACGCACCCAATCCACCGACCGTGCCCACAGTCATGTTCTATCCTCCAAAGCCCATCTGTTTGAGGGTCAAGAGCTTTAATCTCTGCCTTTCCCAGATTCTGACCGTCTTTCTGAAAGCTCTTTATCTTCCTCGCTGACATTTTTTTGGGGACGGCCCTCGGTCTTTTGGCACTCTTGATGTCGCCACTCGATAAGGCTCTTCCTGTCATTCTTCTCAATGGGTAATGGGGCTCTGGTGCTTTTATCGCTCCTTCCCCACTGCCTGCTCAGCATGCTTTGCAAAGTGCTGACAACATCGCTGAAGCAATTCTCCTTCAAAAGGCAGCGTCCTCCCCAAGCTCAGCTCAATAACAAACAAAACCGCATAACACACTCCCTTAATTGCAAACAGCCATCTGAAGAAGCGTGGCGTCAGGTAATCTGTGTTTGATGTGTCAATCCAAGAGCTCATTGTTGATTGAGATTGAGTGGTACGCCAGGCTGAAATGGAGCAAGCTGGTGTATTCATTTCTTTCAGTGCAACTCAGCGCCAGTTTCTGAGGATAATGTGAGAAATGGTCTGTAATTTTAAAAAGTCATTCCTGATGAAGGGCTCCGGCCCAAAACATCTATTTTCCTGTTCCACGGATGCTGCCTGATCCTCTGTGGCTTTTCCAGCAACACACTCTCAATTGAGATTGTTTTAAAGATTAGATTCCCTACAGTGTGGTAACAGGCCCTTCGGCCCAACAATTCCACGGCGACCCTCCGAAGAGTCAGCCCCATTTCCCTCTGACTAATGCACCTAACGCTACAGGCAATTTAGCATGGCTAATCCACCCTAACCTGCACATCTTTGGACTGTGAGGAGGAAACTGGAGCACCCGGAGGAAACCCACACAGACACGGAGAAAATGTGCAAACTTCACACAGGCTGTCACCCAAAGCAGGAATCGAACCTGGGTCCCTGGTGCTGTGAGGTTGCAGTGCTAACCACTGAGCCACTAAGCACCTTTTGTTTGTGCAACTAGACTAGAAGGATGTTGTGAAACCTGCAGGTATCCACAAAAGATTTACAAGGATGTTGCCAGGGTTGGAGGATTTGAGCTATAGGGAGAGGCTGAGCAAGCTGGGGCTGTTTTCCCTGGAGCATCGGATGCTGAGGGGTGACCTTGTAGTGGTTTATAAAATCATGTAGGGCATGGATAGGATAAATAGACAACGTCTTTTCCCTGGGGTGGGAGAACTAGAGGGTGAGAAGGGAAAGATATGTAAAAGGGACTTAAGGGGCAACTTTTTCACACAGAGAATGGTACATGTATGGAATAGGCTGCCAGAGGAAGTGGTGGAGGCTGGTACAAATTGCAACATTTAAAAGGTATTTGGATGGATATATGAATAGGAAGGGTTTGGAGGGATATGGGTCGGGTGCTGGCAGGTGGGACTAGATTGGGTTAGGATATCTGGCCGGCATGGATGAGTTGGACTGACTGTACTGTGACTCTATGACTCTGTGTAGATTGCAGCTCAGCGAAAGTGAGGACTGCAAATGCTGGAAACCAGAGTTTAGATCAGAGTGGTGCTGGAAAAGCACAGCAAGTCAGGCAGCATCCGAGGAGCAGGAAAATCAACGTTTCGGGCAAAGGTCCTTCATCAGTAGATTGCAGCTGTCAGATATACCATGACCACTTCCAAAAATTACAGAGAGGGAAAATTCCGTCTTGTCTGAAAAGGGATAAAGTAAAACCTTATCTGCTTCAACTATCTATACATCAGCCTCACCCTGTCCTGGTCACTTTTTTAGATATAATAGACCAGGCTGCAGCAGATTCAAACAGCTCGGTGGCAAGGGAGTTGGGAGAAAATCACAGAATCCCTGCAGTATGGAAACATACATCTTGCCATTCGCGAACATACCAACCCTCTGGATGGCATTCCACCCTATCTCCTGCATTTCCCACAGCTACGTAGGGAATGGCATGGCAACGTAGCAAGGCTTAACCTGCACATCATTGGACTCTGGGAGGAAACCCACACAAAGGCATAAGGGCAAATGCACAAACTCCACACAGACAGTCACCTGAGGTTGGGATTCAACCTGGGTGCTTGGTGCTGTGAGGCAGTAGGGCTAACCACTGAGCCACTGTGCAAGCCAGGGTGGAAGCTAAATAAATAATCAGTGCAGCAGTGATTGCTGAAATGTTTGCGCATGAGGGGAGTACAGGATACACCCTCTAACTGACTGATATCTCCAGCAACAGTCTCCAAGTAACCGACACAAACCATCCCTCAACTGACTGGTGCCCATGGCCAGTATCAATGGTTGGTCAATGTTCCTTGGGTTACAGCCACTCTTCTGGGTAACCAACCCATCTGCATTCATCGTGAGGTTCCTCTGATTGCCTTAGTCCCACTGCCAACACACCCTCTCCTTCAATGTCACCCCACCTGACTCGGTTAAGGATCACAACTTGAGGGATGTTTCAGAGAACATGGCCGGGACACACGCACCCAACAGCCCCACCGCCCACTGCAACTCTGCCAATGACATGCAAGTCCTTGGCCTCCTCCACCGGCAAATCCAAGCCACCTCACGCCTGGAGGAAGAAGGCCTCATCTTCCGCCTTGGGAGTCTCCAACCACACAGCCGCAATGTCGATTTCATCAGTTCCCTCATCTCCCCAAACCCCCACCTCATCCCAGATCCAACCCTCCAACTCAGCACCCCCATCTTGAACAGTCCAACATATCCATCTTCCTTCCCACCTATCTGCTCCACCCTCTGTTCTGACCTATCACCATCATTCCCCACCTGCATCTACCTATTGCTTTTGCAGCAACCTCCCCCACCCCAGCCCCAGTCCCCCTCCTATTTATCTCTCAGCCCCGTAGGGCTCCTCCCCACTACCCCCCCCCCCCCCCCCCCACCTTCCTGATGAAGTGCTTATGTCCAAAACGTCGACTCTCCTGCTTCTCAGATGCTGCCTGACCTGCTGTGCTTTTTGAGTGACACCCTTTTCTGACTCTGGCTCACAATCGACAGTTAGACACTCAGATAGGGGATTGGGGCAACAACCAACCACAGTTGCTTGGTGCCAGCCCCAGAGAGGGAAGAGAGGGATGACATTGGGCTGGATTGCAGAGTACAGAGGAACCTCGATTCTCTGAATATCGATTATCCAAATTTCGGATTATCTGAAGAAGAAGATTTCAACTCCCCGCAAAAACGTTACTTTTTTTTAATTTCAAAAATATACTTTATTCATAAAATGATTTGATGGTCTGTACATTTGATCATGCCATACATATGTCCACAGTTACAAACACAGATTCGAATTTATCCTTGTCATTTACAATCCTGTGCATTTTTCAATCTTGTACATATATTTGGCTGAGGCATCAGCAGAGCCCAAAAAAAACCGTCTGTATGGGCCCCCTGTTCTTCTTTAGGCAGGCTGATCTTACACGGTGGTCTTTCCCCACCGCGCCTTGGCGGCAGCTGCCCCAAGCTTCAGCGCGTCCCTCAACACGTAGTCTTGGACCTTGGAATGTGCCAGTCTGCAACACTCGGTCGGGGTCAACTCCTTCAGCTGGAAGATCAACAGGTTTCGGACCGCCCAGAGAGCGTCCTTCACCGAGTTGATGATCCTCCAGGCGCAGTTAATGTTCGTCTCGGTGTGAGTCCCGGGGAACAGGCCGTAGAGCACGGAGTCCCGCGTCACGGCACTGCTCGGGACGAACCTCGACAAGCACCACTGCATTCCTCTCCAGACTTCCTCTGCATAGGCACATTCCAGAAGGAGGTGTGTGACAGTCTCGTCCCCCCCGCAGCCACTTCGAGGGCAGCGTGCGGTGCGGCAGAGAGTCCGGGCGTGCATAAAGGATCTCACGGGCAGAGCCCTTCTCACCACCAGCCAAGCCACGTCTTGGTGCTTGTTGGAAAGTTCTGGCGATGAGGCATTCTGCCAAATGGCTTTGACAGTCTGCTCAGGGAACCGCTCGACAGGATCCGCCCTCTCCTTTTCCCGAAGGGTCTCAAGGACGCTACGTGCTGACCACTTCCTGATGGACTTGTGGTCTAAGGTGTTTTTCCGCATAGATTTCCCCACGAAGGACAGGTGATACGGAACGGTCCAACTACTCGGAGCGTTCCGCGGCAGCGAGGCCAGGCCCATCCTTCGCAACACCGGGGACAGGTAGAACCTCAGTACGTAGTGACACTTGGTGTTTGCGTACCGGGGATCCACGCACAGCTTGATGCAGCCACACACAAAGGTGGCCATCAGGGTGAGGGTGGCATTGGGCGTGTTTTTTCCCCCATTGCACAAAACGTTACATCGAAGAGGTATGTTGGATTCACCAGTACTGAAGAAGATGTCAAAACGCTGGCAAAAACAAAAAAAAAACACCAGCAGTGACTGGGCATCTTTTAGGTAAGGGTTAGTTACACAGCCCTTTGCAAAAGTAAGTGGTTTACAGTATTCCCATTACTTTACTGGGCCGTTCATGAAAAAAATGCCTGAGAATGTAAACGCATACACGATGTGGTGCTTTTGTCTTTCTGTTGCGAGACTGAGTTCCAAGAAAATGACAAATGCTCTTGCAATCATAGAAGCTGATCTGGACCTTGTTTAATGCTAGGATTTCATACACAGTATTTATGTGACAGTACGGATTTAATGTTTCTCAGTTTAACCTGCAATTTGCAGAATGCAAAGACTGGTTTGTTTAAATAGCCGACTCATCAAAATTATCGATTTAAACCAACTCTCCGGTAGAGCACAGCGTTAGATCAGTATGGCGTCCCTTGTGTAAGGTAAAATCGATTATCTGAAGAATCAATTATCCAGACGAAACAGCGCCAGCCCATCTTGTTTGGACATGCACGGTTCATCTGTATATCCAGAACAATAAAGCAGGATCTTGACCGAACGTTGTGACATTTTCACAGGAATCACTCTACAAACTCGGAGAGGATGTTTGTCAGCAACAGGACAGGATCTGCTCACTGGCTGCAGCAATGTTTTCCCATACCTACATTTCCCCTCCTCCCTCTCCCTCTCCTGCTTCTTCTGAAAGCTGCATTAAAAAACAGGCAGCCCTCTCACTCTCACTGTGGGAGAAGACTTGCTAACCCACGATAGGCCCACAAGAGCAAAATTGGCCAAACTGTACCAGAACACCCAGAATTCCCGAGCAGCTCACGAGCTGGATCAGACAGCACGCAGATAATGGAATACACTGTAAGCTCCCATGGACATGACAGAGCACCACAGCTGTGTCGAAGCCCCACGGGCAGTTTCACAACCTAGCAATACCAAAGCCGCACAAAGAGGACAGACACCAGCAAAGGACATGTTCCAGGAACAGGACAATGGAAGCACCTCACCACTTTAGAAGAGACGTTAACACCTACCCGTGGAGATGAATGGAACCATGATGCTGTCATGGTTGTGTGACAGAGGAAGGAACAGGACATTCATCCGATTAAAGTGCTTTCCAATTCGCACCCTTGTAACTAAATTACTCCATTTCCAGAAACATTGTAGTTTCCCATTTCTTAAGCAGTGTCATTGTGCAGCATTACTATAAAACTGGTCTTATCCTCAGCTCTGAGAAGAGAAATCTAATCGACCTGTGCAGACTGTCATGTCCCTCTCCCACTGCAACTCCCAGGTTATTTCCTCTGCCCTGAAGCTCTTCAACCATATGGTGCCAGCTCAGCACTGTTCCCATGACTTATCCAGACTTGTCCTACCTGCCTATCTCCTTTTCCACCTATCCACTCCACCCTCTCCTCCCTGACCTATCACCTCCCCCACTCACCCATTGCACTCTATGCTACTTTCTCCCCACTCCCACCCTCCTCTAGCTTATCTCTCCACGCTTCAGGCTCACTGCCTTTATTCCTGATGAAGGGCTTTTGCCCGAAACGTCGATTTCGAAGCTCCTTGGATGCTGCCTGAACTGCTGTGCTCTTCCAGCACCACTAATCCAGAATGTCAGTTCTGTTTCAGCCGAGTCAGTTTCTCCTCCAGCGATACCGCCCGCAATAAACTGTTTGTTAATTTCACTTCGAGCTGTGCTTTGTGATCTCTAACCGATTGGGCAAATTTCTCCGACACTCAACTCAGCAAGACAGGACTTCCAATTCGACCCACTGATCTATTTCACGCACAGTTTTTACACTGTGCTGACAGCACAGGCCATTCTGATGTGGGGTGCACTCTCACTTCCAAGTCCAAGATCACAAAACCACAGGTTTATTCGGAAGTACTAGCTTTCGGAGCATTAGGGAATGAGTGGGGCAGGATCAGAAGACACAGAAGTCATGGAAAACGATCACAGTGCCACGCAATTAAAACGATATATTGAACAAACCTAGATTGCTGTTAAGTCTTTCATTGTTTAGAGTGGGTTGCAGGTTTCGGTGCATTAATATGCAAATCCCAGAAAATATTTTAAGTCACATTCCCAAAATAACTTAAGGTTTTATGAAAAAAAGTGACATCTCAGCTCTCTCTCCCTCCCATACACACACACACACACACACATCTGTGGGCTGAATTTGCATTTGCTGAATATTATTTGCAGATACAATCTATTTTTGCTCCAAAAACACACACACTTGCAGGCAGAAATACAGTCATAGAGTCATAGAGATGTATAGCATGGAAACAGCCCCTTTGGTCCAACTCATCCATGCCCAGCAGATATCCCAAACCAATCTAGTCCCATCTGCCAGCGCCCGGCCCATATCCCTCCAAACCCTTCCTATTCATATACCCATCCAAATGCCTGTTAAATGTTGCAATTGTACTGGCCTACACCACTTCCTCTGGCAGCTCATTCCATACACATACCACCCTCTGCATGAGAAAAAGTTACCCCTTATGACTCTTTTATATCTTTCCCTTCTCACCCTAAACCTATGCCCTCTACTGCTGAACTCCCCATCCCATAGAAAAAGCTTTGTCTATTTATCCTATCCTTGACCTCGATTTTATAGATTTCTATAAGGTCACCCCTCAGCCTCTGACGCTCCATGGAAAACACCCCCAGCCTGTTCAACCTCTCCCTCTCGCTCAAATCCTGCAACCCTGGCAACATCCTTGTAAATCTTTTCTGAACCCTTTCAAGTTTCACAAGATCCTTCGACAGGAAGGAGACTAGAATTACCAACAATATTCTAACAGTGGCCTAACCAATGTCCTGTACAGCCACAACATGACCCCCAACTCCTGTACTCAATACTCTGACCAATAAAGGAAAGCATGCCAAACTCCTTCTTCACTATCCTATCTACCTGCGACTCCACTTTCAAGGAGCTATGAACCTGCTCTCCAAAGTCTCTTTGTTAAGCAACACACCCCAGGACCTTACCATTAAGTGTATAAGTCCTGCTAAGATTTGCTTTCCCAAAATGCAGCCTCTCGCATTTATCTGAATTAAACTCCATCTGCCACTTCTCAGCCCATGGGCTCATTAGGTTCAGATCCTGTTGTAATCTGAGCTAATCTTCTTCGCTGACCACTACACCTCCAATTTTGGTGTCATCTACAAACTTACTAACTGTACCTCTTGTGCTCACATCCAAATCATTTATGTAAATGGAGAAAGTGAGGACTGCAGATGCTGGAGACAGAGCTGAAAATGTGTTGCTGGAAAAGCGCAGCAGGTCAGGCAGCATCCAAGGAACAGGAGAATTGACGTTTCGGGCATAAGCCCTTCTTCAGGAATGAGGAAAGTGTGTCCAGCAGGCTAAGATAAAAGGTAGGGAGGAGGGACTTGGGGGAGGAGCGTTGGAAATGCAATAGGTGGAGGGAGGTTAAGGTGAGGGTGATAGGCTGGAGTGGGGGTGGGGGCGGAGAGGTCAGGAAGAAGATTGCAGGTTAGGAAGGTGGTGCTGAGTTCGAGGGATTTGACTGAGACAAGGTGGGGGGAAGGGGAAATGAGGAAACTGGAGAAGTCTGAGTTCATCTCTACGCTTTTCCAGCAACACATTTTCATCATTTATGTAAATGGCAAAACGTAGTGGACCCAGCACCGATCCTTGTGGTACTCCACTGTCACAGGCCTCCAGTCTGAAAAACAACCCTCCACCACCACCCTCTGCCTTCTACCGTTGAGCCAGTTCTGCATCCAAATGGCTCGTTCTCCCTGTATTCCATGAAATTTAACCTTGCTAACCAGTCTACCATGGAGAACCTTATCAAACACCTTACTGAAGTCCATATAGATCATGTCTACTGCTCTGTCCTCATCAATCCTCTTTGTTACTTCCTCAAAAAAATCAATCAAGTTTGTGAGACATGATTTCCCATGCACAAGGCCATCTTGGCTATCCCTAGTCAGTCCTTGCCTTTCCAAATACATGTACATCCTGTCCCTCAGGATTCCCTCCAACAACTTGCCCACCACCGACCTCAGGCTCACCGGTCTATAGTTCCCTGGCTTGGCCTTACCACCCTTCTTTAACAGTGGCACCACATTTGCCAACCTCCAGTCTTCCGGCACCTCACCTGTGACTATTGATGATACAAATATCTCAGTAAGAGGCACTGCAATCACTTTCCTAGCTTCCCACAGAGTTCTAGATACAGCTGACAAGGTCCTGCGGATTTATCCACTTTTATGCATTTCAAGACATCCAGCTCTTCCTCCTCTGTAATATGGACATTTTTCAAGGTGTCACTACCTATTTCCCTACATTCTATACCTTCCATGTCCTTTTCCACAGTAAACACTGATGCAAAATATTCGTCCAGTATCTCTCCCATCTCCTGCGGTTCCACACAAAGGCCGCCTTGCTGATCTATGAGGGGCCCTATTCTCTCCCGAGTTACCCTTTTGTCCTTAATATATTTGTAAAAACCCTTTGGATTCTCCTTAACTCTATTTGCCAAAGCTATCTCATGTCCCCTTTTTGCCCTCCTGATTTCCCTCTTAATAAACTCTTCTAAGGATTCATTTGATCTATCTTGTCTATACCTGACATATGCTTCCTTCTTTTTCTTAACCAAACCCTCAATTTCTTTTAGTCACCCAGCATTCCCTATACCTACCAGCCTTCCCTTTCACCCTGATAAGAATATACTTCCTCTGGATTCTTGTTATCTCATTTCTGAAGGCTTCCCATTTTCCAGCCGTCCCTTTACATGCGAACATCTGTCCCCAATCAGCTTTTGAAAGTTCTTGCCTAATACTATCAAAATGAGCCTTCCTTCAGTTTAGAACTTCAACTTTTAGATCTGGTCTATCCTTTTCCATCACTATTTTAAATCTAATAGAATTATGGTCGCTGGCTCCAAAGTGCTCCCCCACTGACACCTCAGTCACCTGCCCTGCCTTATTTCCCTTGTAGGTACATCCACATACTGAATCAGAAAATTGTCTTGTACGCACTTAATAAATTCCTTTCCATCTAAACCTTTTTACACTATGGCTGTCCCAGTCTATGTTTGGAAAGTTAAAATCCCCTACCATAACCATCCTATTATTCTTACAGATAACCGAGATCTCCTTACAAATCTGTTTCTCAATTTCCCTCTGACTATTAGGGGTCTATAATACAAGCCCAATAAGGTGGTCATCCCTTTCTTATTTCTCAGTTCCACCCCGATAACTTCCCTGGATGTACTTCCGGGAATATCCTCCCTCAGTACAACTGAAATGCTATCCCTTATCAAAAATGCCACTCCCCCTCCTCTCTTGCCTCCCTTTCTGTCCTTCCTGTAGCATTTGTATCCTGGAATATTAAGCTGCCAGTCCTGCCCATCCCTGAGCCATGTTTCTGTAATTGCTATGATATCCCAGTCCTATGTTCCTAACCATGCCCTGAGTTCATCTGCCTTCCCTGTTAGGCCCCTTGCATTGAAATAAATGCAGTTTAATTTATCTATCCTACCTTGTTCTCTGCTGTGTCCCTGTCTGCCCTGACTGTTTGACTCACTTCTGTTCTCAATTGTACCAGCCTCATATTGATCTCTTTCCTCACTATCTCCCTGGGTCCCACCCCCCACCTTACTAGTTTAAATCCTCCCGAGCAGCTCTGGCAAATCTCCCTGCCAGTATATTGGTCCCCTTCCAATTTAAGTACAATCCGTCCTTCTTGTACAGGTCACTTCTACCCAAAAGAGATTCCAATGACCCAAAAATGTGAATCCTTCTCCCATACACCAGCTCCTCAGCCATGCATTCATCTGCTCTATCCTCCTATTCCTGCCCTCACTAGCTCGTAGCACTGGGAGTAATCCAGATGTTTCTACCCTTGAGGACCTCCTTTTTAAATTCCTGCCTGACTCTCTGTAATCTCCCTTCAGAATCTCAACCTTTTCCCTTCCTATGTCATTGGTTCCAATGTGGACAATGACCTCTTGCTGGCCCCTCTCCCCTGTGAGAACATTCTGCACCCTCTCTGAGACATCCTTGATACTGGCACCAGAGAAGCAACACACCATTCTGATTTTTCTCTGCTGGCCACAGAAACATCTGTCTGTACCTCGGACTACAGAATCCCCTAACACAATTGATCTCTTGGAAGCCGACATACCCTACGTTGCATTAGAGCCAGTCTCAATACCAGAAACTTGGCTGTTCGTGCTACGTTCCCCTGAGAATCCATCACCTCCTATATTTTCCAAAACAGCATACCTGTTTGAAATGGGTATATCCACAGAAGACTCCTGCTCTAGCTGCCTACCTCTCTTACCCTTCCTGGAGTTAACCCACCTATGTGACCATATCTGAGACTTTCCCCCTTCCTATAACTACTATCCATCACATACTGTTGCTGTTGCAATTTCTTCATCGCTTCTAACTGTCTCTCCAACCAATCCATTCAATCTGATAAGATTTGCAGCCAGCAGCATTTATAGCAGGTATAATCCGCAGTAACCCTTAAACTCTCTTTAAACTCCCACATCTGACAAGAAGTACATATCACTCTATTAAAGGCCAGTTTTGCTACTTCCAATCTACAGACCCAGAAAATAGCATTGTCTTATTCCTCGACAAAGCACTGCTCCAGGCTAACTTAATTCTTATGGCTTATATTTTTAAGTTTAATCAAGTGACATATCTCAATAAAACATACCATCAAGAAAGAACCCACTCTGAGGGATCTAAGATGGTGGTGATCTGGGAAGATCACAATGCAGAGCTTTGCATCACAGCAGGAGCAGGATGGTCCTTTAACCTGCCCAACCCAGGTCATCAGGATTTCTTGAGGCGTTGGAAAGATTGTGGAGCCCCAAGAAACATTTAAAAATTGACATACCTGTATTTTCAGCTGTCCAGAAATGCCTAAAAAGGGAGGAGGAGCATCCAAGGCTGGGTCTGCAGCTCAGCCTACAGCAGCCTTGGAGCTGATTACTCTCCAGGATCTGGCGAACCAGCTCTCGAAATCTCGCGAGATGTTGGGGAAACAGATTGAAGAGAAGCTGGCTCCAGTCTCTCTCATGCTGCAGAAGCATGAGCAGCAGCTGGGAGACCTGGAGAAGAGGACGGATGAGGTGGAGCACAGGGTCACAGTGGTGGAAGCTGGTGCCAGTTCATTCAAGGATGAGATCCAAGCCCTGAAGACGCAGGCTCGTAATTTGAGTGACCAAGTGGATGATCTTGAAAACAGGGGCAGGAGAAAAAACATTCGGATCATTGGTCTGCCTGAGGGTATGGAAGGTGAGCGGTCTGCGGAATTTGTTGAGGATTGGCTGCCGAAATTCCTTGACTTGGAGTCTGGCATGAGAGGATTGAAGATAGAGAGGGCTCACCAGGTCGCAGCACAGAGATCGGTTCTGGGTTAACGCCCTTGTTCTTTCCTGGTGCAGTTCCATCATTACCGGGATAAGGAGAGACTCATGGAGGCTTCCAGACTCCAGGGGAAGGATCCAAAGGCCCTAATTTACGAGGGGTCTAAGATCATGTTTTTCAGGACTCTTCAGCAGCGGTGATCCAGAAATGAAAATCGTATGATGGTGTCAAGAGAAGACTGAAGGAGCTTGGGATTCAGTACTCCCTGAGATATCCGGCAGTGCTTCGGATCACCTTAGATGGATCCATGCATCTCTTTGACACATCAGAGAAGGCAAGAGACTTTGTGGACAAACTAACCTAATTTAAACAATTGTAGTATGTATAAATATTGTTGCTTCGGTATGCGTTTATCATTCTGTAAAAGAAATGGAGGAAATCCGGTTGGAGCTTTGTTCTTCCCCTTATTTTTCCCCTGTTGATAATAATTTGGTTCAAACTATGTCTGACGGTGGTTAAGATGTACATTTTAAATTTCTAAGTTAGGACATACCAAAGGATGGGCGGGGTATTTATTCTCCTTTTTTCTTATAAAAGAATGTTTTTTTATTCATATTGATATTCTATGGGGTGTTTATTCTTTTTAGCTTGTGCTTGTGATGCGGCTCTAGCTGGGAGAAGTGAAGGTGGTTGAGATGGTTAGATGCCTATTTATGGGCTGTTCGAGAAGAGTAGTTGCCCCCTCTGGGCAGGGGGTGAGTTCCCTTACTCAGCATTATTGGCGCTTTATATGTTGGTTTGTTTTCGGGTTTTTGTTGCTTTTTTATTTTTAATAATATTGTATGTCTGTTAAATGTTGTGGTTTTAGTTTATGTAGTTTCTGTATTTGGTGGACCATGCGACACTGAGGTTCAGCAATTTGTGGTTCAGGTTCCTCCTCTCTGGAATTTAAATGTAATTGCAGAAGATTATGGCTAATGATTTGATTAAATGGTGTACCTGGAATACCAAGGGAAGTCACTCACCAATTAAGAGGAAGAAGGTACTCTTGAGTCTTAGAAAGGAGAAGGTGGATATTGCTTTGTTACAGGAGACACATTTGAATGACAAGGAACACCTGAAATTACAGCAGAATGGCTTTGACCGAGTTTATTTTTCATCACTTAATACCAGACGTAGGGGAGTGGCTATATTGGTTAGGAAAAATCTCTCATTTAAATTGTTGGAATGTGTTAAAGACACATTCTTGTAATTCTTAAAGCCTTGATAAATGGGGAAGAATATGATGTTTCAAATGTTTATTGTCCCTCAGCTCATCCTCTTAAAGTCTTGATACATGCTTTATCTAAACTGATAAGTCTCAAGTCTCGGCACATCATCACAGGGGGAGATTTTAACTGCCTCATGGACCCCACAGTAAACAGCTTGCCTAAAGGTCCCTCAATACCCTTTGCACAAACTAAATAGTTAGTGGGTTTGTGTGGGGAATTAGGGTTGGTGGACGTCTGGAGGTGTCTCCACCCTACAAGTAGGGATTTCATGTTTTTCTCCAATCCGCATAGATGTCACACAAGGATTGATTTTTTTCTGACCCCTGCATAACCCTGGATCTGGTGGCATCCTGTACGATTGGTAATATTGCCATCTCTGATCATGCTTCAGTGTATCTTATGGTTAAGATTAAGGATGTTACAGTGGATTCAAGGTACTGGCGAATGGACCCCTTTATTCTCAGGGACAGTAAGTTTGTGGAGTATTTCTGTAGGAAATTTTGGGCATTCCTAGACATCAACATAGGCTCGGTTGATAGCTCATCTGTTCTCTGGGAAACTGCCAATACTTATGCCAGGGGGTTAGTTATTTCATATTCCACCAGTAGGAAGTGGCAGAAGGGTGAGCAGCAACGTCTCCTCGAAGGCAACCGAGAAGGCCTATTTTGACCATCCCTCGTTGGTCAAACTACAGAGGATTATGACACTGCGGTCTACACTAAATTCTGTGCTCACGCAGACGGCAAAGAAGGAGCTGGCTTTTATAAAGCAAAGGTTATACGAGCATGGTGACAAGCCAGGCAAATACTTAACATACCTTGCCAGAAAGCGAAGTGCCCCACAACCCATTACAGCGATTAGGGAAGGGTATGGGAACCTAACATGTGATTCTAAAAAGATTAATGTGCGTTCCGGAGATTCTAGTCGAAGTTATATCAGTCTGAGAATTGTGAGGAGGGGCAGACCAAAATGGAATCCTTTTATAGAGATCTGAAGCTCCCGGGGTGTGACTCCCGAACAACAGTCCTTTCTCAATGCCCCATTATCAGAGCAAGAAGTGCAGGAAGCTGTGAGGCAGCTTCAGAGTGGAAAGGCTCCCGGTCCTGATGGACTTCCCAGTGAATTCTATAAGGAATTTATAAGTATACTGTCAGGCCCAATGCTGAATATGTTTAATGATTCATACAGTCATGTTTGTCTCCCACCATCTCTGAGAGAGGCCAATAGTTCACTTATCCTTGAAAAAAGGGAAGGATCCGGAAGACTGTGCTTCACACAGGCCCATCTCGCTCTTAAATGTGGACTTTAAGATCCTCTCTAAGGCTCTCACGTTAAGGCTGGAGACTGTGATACCATCTATTATTAAAGAGGATCAGATGGGCTTCATAAAGGGTCGCAAGTCCTCCAATAACGTTAGGAGGCTGCTTAGTGTAATTCAAGCATGTCAACAGCAGTCAATACAGGGATTGGTGATTTCTTTAAATGCAGAGAAGGCAGTTGACTGAGCTCAGTGGCTGTACCTTTTCTATACTCAAGACCGGTTTGGTCTGGGCGAAGTTTTCATAAGATGGGTAAAGGTTCTCTACAGTGTACCTCTCATGGCAGTCATTACCAACGGGGTACGATCAAGCAATGTTAATATTTCTAGGGGCAGCCGGCAGGACTGTCCCCTTTCACCGTTACTTTTTATGTTGGTGATTGAACCATTGGCAGAGGCCATTCATGGGGATCTCAATATATCAGCTCCAGAAGTGTGGTCAAAATTACATAAGATCTCGCGATATGCAGATGATGTTATAATTTTCTTGACAAGTCCAGCAGTCTCAGTGCCTTGCCTGATGCAATGCATTCACGCATTTGGCACTTTTTCAGGGTATTAATTTTGCTAAATCAGAGGCTATGCCTATGGGTGGTCTTACAGAAGAGTTGGCTCTTGAGAATGACTATCGATTCCCATTTCGGTGGTCACAGGGAGGTTTGTGTATTTGGGCATATTCATTACTCCAGTTCTGGATTGGCTGTTCAAAGCCAATTTTACTCAACTATTTGAAAAAATTAAACAAGATCTCCAAAGATGGGAGGCACTTCCAGTCTCATGGTTGGATCAGATAGCGCTTATTAAGATGAATATTCTCCCTCGTTTGTTATACCCTATACAGATGCTCCCCCTGATTTTCAATAAACAAAAACACTCAGGAGACTGAACAGTTGGTTCAGCTCCTTTATCTGGCACCGTAAACGGCCCTTCATTAAATTAGCCAAACTGCAGTTGCCTCACAGATTGGGGGGTGTAGACCTTCTGGACATTAAAAATGACTAATTAAGCTCGCTTTTGAACTACGTGAGTGATTGGGTTTGTGGGGACCCTCTTTCAATATGGCTAGATATCGAAGTCTCCCCGGCAAGGTGCCCCCTTACCTGTTTGCTGTTTTTGGACAAGGTGAGGACAGTTAGGGAATATTGCCATAACCCAATAGTCATCAATACTGTTGAAGCATGGAGGGCAATTGGGCAGAGGGAAGGTAATATTGGCAAAATAATTTTGCTTATGCCTTTAGTGGGTATGTTGGGTTTTCAACCGGGTATGATAGATTCAGGATTTAAACGTTGGGCAGCTTGGGGTATATCTTGCATGGGTGATTTATTTGAGGGAGATGTAATGATGTCCTTCGATCAGTTAGTACGGAAGTACGAGTTTCCAAATAGAGACCTCTTTTGTTTCTTTCAAGTTAGGGATTTTATTCAAAAAAAGACCACACTTTTGACTGATCCCTACAAATCTGACATAGAAAGAGGGGTACTAAGGGCTAAAAGGACACTCTCTAACAGTATATTATATCACCAATTGGGGGGTGCCACCTCAGATGAGTCTGATCGACTCTGCAAGATGTGGGAGAGAGAGCTGGGTGTTGAAGTTTCTTCAGAGGCATGGGAGTATATTTGGGAGAATACAAGGAATATATCAATTTGCTTTACACTTAGCCCCAGAACGTTTGTCAAAATTTAAACCAGGGGTTTCTCCAGCATGTCCCAAGTGCAAGGTCTGCAAGGGCACTCTTACCCATTGTCTTTGGTCTTGTGACAGGCTTCAAACTTATTGGAGCGCTGTGGCGAGTGCAATGGAGAGGATTTTAGGTGTAGGGGTGGAGAAGGACCCTATTTCTCTCCATTTGGGCCTACCCATTGTCTTTCCTGCAGACTAGCATAAGGCAAAACTTTTCAATATCTGGATTAGTGGTGCTGGAAGAGCACAGCAGTTCAGGCAGCATCCGAGGAGCAGCAAAATCAACGTTTCAGGCATAAAACTTTTCAATATTCTTACATTCTGTGCAAGAAAGAATATCTTGCTAGGTTGGATATCCGAAAATCCCCCAGGCCTGTCGGGTTGGCGGAAGATTGTTACGGAGCATGTTCCCCTGGATTTTCTCACAAATATGGTACACCACAAAACTGAGAATTTTTACAAGACATGGCAACCCTTTTTGAAATACCTGGACACAGATTTATCTGCCACACTAACAAGGGCTTTTATATAGCCGTAACAATTGTGTTTCATGAGTCCAATAGCCAGGGAGGAGAAACTGTGAATGTATGAGTGTTTTGTTTGGCTGGGCTAAGTTATTACTATTTATTTGTTTGTTGTTAGGTATTTATTTATTTAGTTAAATAGCTAGTTCAGTTTTTTTTAAATTTTATACTTCTCTATATATGTTTATACATTTGTATGGGAGGGTGGGTTGGGGAATTTTTTATTATTTGGGTTTAGTTTTGTACTATTTTTGAACTGTTTTGAATTGCATTGTTTTGTATTTATTGTAATATTTAAATATCTATTTTTTCTTAATAAAATTCTTTATGTAAAAAAAGAAAGAACCCACTCTACTCACTACTGCAGACGTTCTGTAAGGCCACATCTAAAAACAATCCATATAATATTGTACAAATTTCTACTTTGGAAATAGAACCAGTCTGACTCAAGGTCAGGATCCAGACAGACTCTAACCTCACACCTTTAATACATTGTCTGAGCTGAAATGCCACCATTTTTTATGATGTGGAGGTGCCAGTTTTGGACTGGGGTGGACAAAGTTAAAAATCACACGACTACAGGCTATAGTCTATTTTTAATCTTTATTTTATAAAACCTTGTTATCTCGTGATTGTGTCTTAAAATATGTTCTGGGATTTACATATTAGTGACCTTAAACCTGCAACCTATTCTGAAAGATAAAAGACTTAACAGCAATCTCGGTTTGCTCAATATAATGTTTTAATTGCATGAAACTGTGATCTTTTGCTATAAATTCTGCATCTTCTGATCCTGCCCCACTAGTTACCTGATGAAGGAGCAGCGCTCTGAAAGCTAATGCTTCCAAATAAACCTGTTGGACTAATAACCTGGTGTTGTGTGACTTTTAACTTGGTCCACCCCAGTCCAGCTGGGAGATAAGGAGGACTGCAAATGTTGGAGTTCAGAGTTATTTTCACTCCCACCCTAGTTCAACATTGGCACCCCCATATCATGACATCTGAGTCCAACAGCTGAGGGTTCAAACATTGAGTCCAAACTCAGAGACAGTGTTTCAGGGCCATGTTTAAGGAAGTGTTGCACCTAAAGAGAAAAACAGTTCACTCCAGCATCTGAGCCAATGTTTATTGCAACAAACGTAAAAATATACCATTTTCGGGTCAATAGACAATAGGTGCAGGAGTAAGCCATTCGGCCCTTCAAGCCAGCACCACCATTCGTTATGATCATGGCTGATCACCCACAATCAGTATCCTGTTCCTGCCTTATCCCCATAACCCTTGATTCCACTATCTTTAAGAGCTCTATCCATCTCTTTCTTGAAAGTATCCAGGGACTTGGCCTCCACAGCCTTCTGGGGCAGAGCATTCCATACAGCCACCACTCTCTGGGTGAAGAAGTTTCTCCTCAACTCTGTTCTAAATGGCCTACCCTTTATTTTTAAACTGTGTCCTCTAGTTCTGGACTCACCCATCAGCGGAAATATGCTTCCTGCCTCCAGAATGTGCAATCCTTTATTAATCTTATATGTCTCAATCAGATTCCCTCTCAGCCTTCTAAACCCAAGCATATACAAGCCCAGTCATCCAATCTTTCAACATATGATAGTCCCGCCATTCCAGGAATTGACCTCATGAACCTACGCTGCACTCCCTCAATAGCCAGAATGTCCTTCCTTAAATTTGGAGACCAAAACTGCAAGCAATACTCTAGGTGTGGTCTCACCAGGGCCCTGTACAGCTGCAGAAGGACCTTTTTGCTCCTATACTCAATTCCTCTTGTTATGAAGGCCAGTATGCCATTAGCCTTCTTCACTGCCTGCTGTACCTGCATGCTTACCTTCATTGACTGATGTACAAGAACACCTAGATCTCGTTGTACTGCCCCTTTACCTAACTTGACTCCGTTTAGATAGTAACTTGCCTTCTTGTTCTTGCTACCAAAGTGGATAACCACACATTGATCCACATTAAACTGCATCTGCCATGCATCCACTCACCTAATCTGTCCAAGTCACCCTGAATTGTCATAACGTCCTCCTCACATTTCACCCCGCCGCCCAGCTTTGTGTCATCAGCAAATTTGCTAATATTACTTTTAATGCCTTCATCTATTTCATTGATGTATATTGTAAACAGCTGCTGTCCCAGCACCGAACTTTGTGGTATCCCACTGGTCACCGCCTGCCATTCCGAAAGGGACCTGTTTATCACTACTCTTTGCTTCCTGTCAGCCAGCCAATTCAAAAGCAAACTGGCCAAAGATATAAAGGAGGGTAGTAAAAGCTTTTTTAGGCATGTGAAAAGAAAAAAAAAAGTTAAGATTAAAATTGGGCCCTTGAAGACAGAAACAGGTGAATTTATTATGGGGAACAATAAACGGTGGAAGAGCTGAATAGGTCCTTTGGATCTGTCTTCACTGGGGAAGACACAAGCAATCTCCCAGATGTAATAGTGGCTGAAGAACCTGGAGTAATGGATAGACTGAAGGGAATTTATATTAGGCAGGAAATGATATTGGAGAGGCTGTTAGGTCTGAAGGCTGATAAGTCCCCGGGACCTGATAGTATGCATCCCAGGGTACTGAAGGACGTGGCTCTAGAAATTGTGGATGTGTTGGAATCATTTTCCAATGTTCTATAGATTCAGGATCAGTTCCTGCAGATTGGAGGGTGACTAATGTTGTCCCATTTTTCAGGAAAGGAGGGGGAGAGAAAACAGGGAATTATAGACCAGTTAGCCTGACATCAGTGGTGGAAAAGATGCTGGAGTCAATTATAAAAGATGAATTTACGACTCATTTGGATAGCAGTAACAGGATTGGTCAGAGTCAGCATGGATTTACAAAAGGGAAATTGTGCTTGACTGAACTTCTGGAATTTTTTGAGGATGTAACTACGAAGATAGATAAGGGAGAGCCAGTGGGTGTAGTGTATCTGGACTTTCAGAAAGCCTTTGATAAAGTCCCACATAGGAGATTAGTGAGCAAAGTTAGGGCACATGGCATTGGGGGCAAAATACTGACTTGCATTGCAAATTGGCTGGCTGACAGGAAGCAAAGGGTAGTGATAAACGGTCCCTTTCATAATGGCAGGTGGTGACCAGTGGGATACCACAAGGTTCGGTGCTGGGACAGCAGCTTTCTTATGCTTCGTGCATTCATATATAAAAATTTTTAATTTGTTACTCCCCTCACCCTTCCTATCAATCCCTATTTCACTTGACCATACTGTACGATTCCTTCTTGAGTTTTCTGCTCCGTCGATTCTGTTGTCTTTCTTAACTTCTCTTATCCTCACTTTCCCTTCAAATTCCTTCCTGAATTTTCAGTTTGTCCCCTCACATCGCTGCTTATGAGAATTTGCAGGGCATGAAACACACTCTCTGCATTTCAAAGTGTGAGTGCGCTGAGAACATAGTGCATTTGGATCTAAACTGATTTGGAGACGCTGGTGTTGGGCTGGGGTGGACAAAGTTAAAAATCACACAACACCAGGTTATAGTCCAACAGGTTTATTTGGAAACACTGCTCCTCCATCAGGTGGTTGTGGAGCAGAATCTTAAGGCACAGGATTTATAGCAACAGGATTGTTGTGTCATGCAGTGTAAAATTAAACAAATTTAGATTAAGACTTTCATCTTTTAGAATGACCATGTTCATGTGAAAATCTCAGAACTTTTTAAAAGTTACATTCTCAAGATATCTTTAACAATAGGTGCCATCTCAGTTCAGAGAGTGCTTTGAAAGTGTGAGTTTAAACTCTGTCTGTGTCCCAGTGTACAGAATCTTACATGGATTTATGCAGTTTTTGAGAAAAATCAAATTTAATTCTGCAATGTCATTTAGTGAAGAAAGCATTTGGTATGCTTTCCTTTATTGGTAAGAGCATTGAGTACAGGAGTTGGGAGGTTATGTTGCAGCTGTACAGGACATTGGTTAGGCCACTGTTGGAATATTGCATGCAATTCTGGTCTCCTTCCTATGGGAAGGATGTTGCGAAACTTGAAAGTGTTCAGAAAAGATTTGCAACGATGTTGCTAGGATTGGAGGTTTTGCACTATAGGGAGAGGCTGAACAGGCTGGGGCTGTTTTCCCTGGAGCATCGGAGGCTGAGGGGTGACCTTATAGAGGCTTATAAAATTATGAGGGGCACGGATAGGATAAATAGACAAAGTCTTTTCCCTGGGGTCGGAGAGTCCAGAACTAGAGGGCATAGATTTAGGGTGAGAGGGGTAAGATATCAAAGGGACCTAAGGGGCAACTCTTTCACCCAGAGGGTGGTGTGTATATGGAATGAGTTGCCAGAGGATGTGGTGGAGGCTGGTACAATTGCAACATTTAAAAGCCATCTGGATGGGTATATGAATAGGAAGGGTTTGGAGGGATATGGGCCAGGTGCTGGCAATTGGAATTAAATTAGGTTGGGATATCTGGTCAGAATGGACAAGTTGGAACGAAGGGTCTGTTTCCGTGCTGTACACGTCTATGACTCTGCGATTCCAATGCATTTAAACTGCACTGTGTCCCTTCGGCTCCAGTTGCAACATGTTAGGAATGAGATGAGCTGCCCGATCTCAAAGAAACGTGTGCTTTCACTGGGGACGGATGATTGACAGATATTTCCCAAGGAGGACAACTGGAGCACTGAAATAAAAATCACACAACAACAGGTTATAGTCCAACAGGTTTATTTGGAAGCACTAGCTTTCGGAGCGCCGTTCCTTCATCAGGGTAGATGGGACACTTTCTGGGGTAGGTGGGACCTCTACAATCAGGATGGTCTTCATCTGAACCGGAGGGGTACTAATATCCTGGGGGGAGAATTCGCTAAGGCTATTGGGGTGGGTTTAAAGTAATCCAGCAGGGGGATGGGAACCAAAATTGCAGTTCTAGTATAAAAAAAAGTTGAGATTAGGGAGGTCCAAAATCAAGTTTCAGGGATGCAAGATGGCACCAGCAAGCAAGAAGTTGGTTTGAAGTGTGGCTACTTAGATGCCAGGAGCATCCGGAATAAGGTGGGTGAACTTGCAGCATGGGTTGGTACCTGGGAGTTCGATGCTGAGCCATTTCGGAGACATGGGTAGAGCAGGGACAGGAATGGTTGTTGCAGGTTCCGGGATTCAGATGTTTCAATAAGAACAGAGAAGATGGTAAAAGAGGGGGAGGTGTAGCATTGTTGGTCAAGGACAGTTTTACAGTTGCAGAAAGGATGCTTGGGGACTCGTCAACCGAGGTAATATGGGCTGAGGTTAGAAACAGGAAAGGAGAGGTCACCCTGTTGGGAGTTTTCTATCGGCCTCTGAATAGTTCCAGAGATGTAGAGGAAAGGATAGCAAAGATGATTCTCGATAGGAGTGAGAGAACAGGGAGTTGTCATGGGGGACTTCAACTTTCCAAATATTGACTGGGAACACTATAGTACGAGTACTACAAATGGGTCAGTTTTTGTCCAGTGTGTGCTTCCTGACAAAGCATGTAGGCAGGCCAACAAGGTGTGAAACCACATTAGATTTGGTACTGGGTAATGAGCCCGGCCAGGTGTTAGACATGGAAGTAGGTGAGCACTTCGGTGATAGCGATCACAATTCTGTTACGTTTACTTTAGTGATAGAAAGGGATAGGTGTATACCACTGGGCAAGAGTTATAGCTGGGGGGAAAGGCAATTACAATGCGATTAGGCAAGATTTGGGAAGCATAGGATGGGGAAGGAAACTGTAGAGGATGGGCACATTAGAAATGTGGAGCTTATTCAAGGAAAAGCTCCTCTGTGTTCTAGATAAGTATGTACCTGTCAGGCAGGGAGGAAGCTGTAGAGTATGGAAGCCATGGTTTACGAACGAAGTGGAATCTCTGGTCAAGAGGAAGAAGAAGGCTTATGTTATGAGATGTGAAGGCTCAGTTAGGGCGCTTGAGGGTTACAAGGTAGCCAGGAAAGAGAGAGCTCAGAAGAGCCAGGAGGAGACATGAGAAGTTGTTGGTGAATAGGATCAGGGTAAACCCTAAGGCTTTCTATGGGTATTAAGGAAAAAAAGAATGACGAGAGTAAGATTAGGGTCAATCAAGGATAGTAGTGGAAAGATGTGTGTGGAGTCAGAGGAGATAGGGGAAGCACTAAATGAATATTTTTCGACAGTATTCACTCTAGAAAATGACAATGTTGTTCGAGGAGAATACTGAGATACAGGCTACTAGACTAGGTGTGATTGAGGTTCACAAGGAAGAGGTATTAGAAATCCTGCAGAGTGTGAAAATAGATAAGTCCCCTGGGCCGGATGGGATTTATCCTAGGATCCTCTGGGAAGCAAGGGAGGAGATTGCCGTGCCTTTGGCATTGATCTTTAAATCGTCATTGTCTACAGGAATCATGCCAGAAGACTGGAGGATAGCAAATGTGGTTCCCCTGTTCAAGAAGGGGAATAGAGACAACCATGGTAATTATAGACCAGTGAGCCTTACTTCAGTTGTTGGTAAAGTGTTGGAAAAGATTATAAGAGATAGGATTTATAATCATCTGGAAAAGAATAATTTGATCAGGGGTAGTCAGCACGGTTTTGTGAAGGGTAGGTCATGCCTCAAAAACATTATTGAGTTCTTTGAGAAGGTGACCAAACAGGTAGATGACAGTAAACCGGTTGATGTGGTGTAAATGGATTTCAGCAAAGCGTTCAATAAGGTTCCCCATAGTAGGCTATTGTACAAAATACGGAGGAATGGGATTGTGGGAGATATAGCAGTTTGGATCAGTAATTGGCTTGCTGAAAGAAAACAGAGGGTGGTGGTTGATGGGAAATGTTCATCCTGGAGTCCAGTTACTAGTGGTATACCGCAAGGGTCGGTATTGGGTCCACTGCTGTTTGTCATTTTTATAAATGACCTGAATGAGGGCGTAGAAGGGTGGGTTAGTAAATTTGCAGAAGACACTAAAGTCGGTGGAGTTGTGGATAGTGACGAAGGATGTAGTAGGTTACAGAGAGACATAGATTAGCTGCAGAGCTGGGCTAAGAGGTGGCAAATGGAGTTTAATGTGGATAAGTGTGAGGTGATTCACTTTGGTTGGAGTAACCGGAATGCAAAGTACTGAGCTAATGGTAAGATTCTTGGGAGTGTAGATGAGCAGAGAGATCTCGGTGCCCATGTACACAGGTCCTTGAAAGTTGCCACCCAGATTGACAGGGTTGTTAAGAAGGCATACATTGTTTTAGCTTTTATTAATAGAGGGATCGAGTTCCGGAACCATGAGGTTATGCTACAGCTGTACAAACCTTTGGTGTGGCCACACTTGGAGTATTGTGTACAGTTCTGGTCACAGCATTATAATAAGGATGTGGAAGTTTTGGATAGGGTGCAGAGGAGATTTTTCGAGGATGTTGCCTGGTATGGAGGGAAGGTCTTACGAGGAAAGGCTGAGGGACTTGAGGCTGTTTTCGTTGGAGAGAAGAAGGTTGAGAGGTGACTTAATAGAGACATATAAAATAATCAGAGGGTTAGATAGGGTGGACAGGGAGAGCCTTTTTCCAAGTATGGTGACGGCGAGCACGAGGGGGCATAGCTTTAAATTGAGGGGTGATAGATATTGGACAGATGTCAGAGGTAGTTTCTTTACTCAGAGAGCAGTAAGGATATTGAATGCTTTGCCTGCAACGGTAGTAGATTCGCCAACTTTAAGTACATTTAAGTTGTCATTGGAAAAGCATATGGACGTACATTGAATAGTGTAGGTTAGGTGGGCTTCAGATTGGTATGACAGGTCGGCGCAACATCGAGGGCCGAAGGGCCTGTACTGTGCTGTAATGTTCTATGTTCTCGGTGGTTGTAGAGTGTAAGATCATAAAACACAGAATTTATAGCAAAAGTTTACAGTGTGATGTAACTGAAATTATATATTGAAAAAGACCTGGATTGTTTGTTAAGTCTCTTGTCTTTTAGAATGAACATGTTGCCTTCAGTTCTTTCATTTGTAAATCCCAGAACTTTTTTAAAGTTATATTCTCAAGTGAACTTTAACAATTGTCAGCCCAGATAATGCATTGAAGGTGTGAGGTGCCCTGTGTGGGACTGTCTGTGCCCCAATGTTCAGACTGATTTTAATCTAAAAACTGGATTTACAGAATCTCATATGAATTCATGCAGCTTTTGAGCAAAGTAAGATGTAATTCTGCAAGTATAAATTCACCCAACAAACTTGTGTGTGTGTGTCTGTATATGTGTGAGGCGGGGTGTGAGTGTCTGTGAGAAAGTGTGTGTATATGTGTGAGTGTAAAGAGGCATAAGTCTGTGAGAGGATGTGCGTGTGTGTGAGTGTATCTGTGAGTGTATGAGAGAGAGCTTGTGTATGAGAGAGGGTCTGCATGAGTGTATGGGATTGTAGGAGTGCATTTGTGTCTGTAGGAGTGTGTGTGTGTCTGTAGGAGTGTCTGTGTGTGTGTGTGCCTGTCTATCTGTGAGTGTGCGTGTGTGTGTGTTTAGTGTAGTGGGGTCACCTGTAGTTTAACATGAACCAGGGTTGAGGCCATCCCCATGGGTACTGAACTTGGCTATCAGCCTTTGCTCGGCCACTTTGCCTTGCTGCCTGTCCCAAAGTCTGCCTTGGAGGATGGTCACCCGAAGGTCTGAGGTCGAATGTCCTGGATTGCTGAAGTGTTCTCTAACTGAGAGGGAGCACTCTTGTCTGTTAATTGTTGTGTGGTGCCCATTCATTCGTTGCCAAAGCCTCTGCTCAGTTTCCCCAATGTACCATGCCTCAGGACATCCTTGCCTGCAGCGTATGAGATAGACAACATTGGCTGAGTCACATGAGTACCTGGTGGGAGTTCTTTCATTTGTAAATCCCAGAACTTTTTTAAAGTTACATTCTCAAGTGAACTCTAACAATTGGTGTCATGTCAGCCCAGATAATGCATTGAAGGTGTGAGGTGCCCTGTGTGAGACTGTCTGTGCCCCAATGTTCAGACTGATTCTAATCTAAAAACTGGATTTACAGAATCTCACATGAATTCATGCAGCTTTTGAGCAGATGGTGGGAGGTGTCCCCACGCGTAACGATGGTATCCATGTCCACACTCTGACACGTCTTGTAGCCTCTACCGTGACAGGGTTGTATGGAGTTGTCCTGAAAGCCGTGCAGTTTGCTACGAGCAATGATCTGTTTGAGGTTTGGCGGTTGTTTAAAGGTGAGTAGTGGAGGTGTGGGGAAGGTCTTGGCGAGGTGCTCATCCTCATTGATAATGTGTTGCAGGTTGTGAAGAACATGGCATAGTTTATCAGCTCCTGGGAAATACTGGACAACGAAGGGTACCCCGTCGGTTGCAGCACATGTCTGACTCCTGAGGAGGTCATTACGGATCCTTGCTGTGGCACGTCGGAACTGGCGCTCGATGAGTTGAGCATCGTACCCCATTCTTATGAGGGCATCCCTGAGTACTTCCAGGTGCCTGTCACGTTCCTTCTCATCTGAGCAGATCCGGTGTACGCGTAGGGCTTGTCCATACGGGATGGCTGTTTTAATCTGTTTTGGGTGGAAGCTGGAGAAGTGCAGCATCATGAGGTTATCTGTGGGTTTGTGGTACAGTGAGGTGCTGAGATGCCTATCCTCGATGGAGATGCATGTGTCCAAGAATGAGACAGATGGTAGAGAGTAGTCCGTGGTGAGTTTGATGGTGGGATGAAGCTAGTTGGGCGGCACGGTGGCACAGTGGTTAGCACTGCTGCCTCACAGCGCCAGAGACCCGGGTTCAATTCCTGCCTCAGGCGACTGACTGTGTGGAGTTTGCACATTCTCCCCGTGTCTGCATGGGTTTCCTCCGGGTGCTCCAGTTTCCTCCCACAGTCCAAAGATGTGCAGGTCAGGTGGATTGGCCATACTAAATTGCCCGTAGTGTTAGGTAAGGGGTCGATGTAGGGGTATGGGTGGGTTGCGCTTCGGCGGGGCGGTGTGGATTTGTTGGGCCGAAGAGCCTGTTTCCACACTGTAAGTAATCTAATCTAATCTAATCTAATCACTGTGTAATTTTATCAGTGACTCCTCGCCATGGGTCCAGATGAAGAAAATGTTGTCAAGGTACCTAGTATATAGTGTTGGTTGGAGGTTCTGTGTAGAAAAGAGGTCTTGTTGGAATCTGTGCGTGAAAATCTTGGCATACTGGCGTGCAAATTTGGTCCCCATGGCTGTTTCATGTGTCTGGATGAAGAACTGGTTGTCAAAGGTGAAAATGTTGTGATTGAGGATAAAGTGGATGATTTGTAGGACGGTACTCAGAGATTGGCAGTTGTAGGTGTTGAGTACTGAGGCTGTTGCCACGATGCCATCACTGTGGGGGATACTGGTGTAGAGTGAGGAAACTTCCATTGTGACAAGGAATGTTCGCGGTTCGACTGGTCCGTGGGTCCTTCGTGACCTGCAACACATTATCAATGAGGATCAGCACCTCACCAAGACCTTCCCCACACCTCCACTGCTCACCTTTAAACCAGCACCAAACTTCAAACAGATCAGTGTTCGTACCAAACCACCCGGCTTTCAGGACAACTCCATACAACCGTGTCATGGTTGACGCTGCAAGACATGTCAGTGTGTGGACATGGATACCACCATTACATGTGGGGACACCACACACACACAGACACTTAGAGACACACACAGGTCTACAGACACACACACACTCCGGCAGTCCCATACACTCAAGCAGACTTTCTCTCAGACACAAGCTCTCTCTCACATGTTCACACATACACTCCCACACTCACATGCACACACGCACCCTCTCACCGACTTATACCTCTTTACACTCACACATAAATGCACAATCTCTCACAGACACTCATACCTCGCTGCACATATACACCCACATGCACACACACACACACACACACATAGACACACAAGTTTTTGGGGTGAATTTGTATTTGCAGAATTAATTTTTTTTGCTCAAAAACTGCATGAATCCATATAAGATTCTGTAAATCCGTTTTTCAGATTAGAATCAGTCTGAAAATTGTGGCACAGACAGTCTCACACTGGACACTCACAATTTAAATGCATTATCTGGGCTGACACGTCACCAATTGTTAAAGTTCACTTGAGAACGTAATTTTTAAAATGTTCTGCGATTTAAATATGTAAGAACTGAAACCAAAATGTTCATTCTAAAAGATGAGAGACCGAACAAACAATCCACAGCTTTTTCAATATATAATTTCAGTTACATCACACGTAAACTTTTGTTATAAATTCTGTGTCCTACAATCTTATTCTCCACAACCACCTGATGAAGGAGCAGCGCTCCGAAAGCTAGTGCTTCCAAATAAACCTGTTGGACTATAACCTGGTGTTGTGTGAGTTTTAAGTTTGTCCACCCCAGTCCAACACCAGCATCTCCAAATCATAGCACTGAGAGTCTAGGAGTGAAGGATGATTGACAGCTGCCCTATTGGGAGGACCATTTCAGCGCCATCTTTTGCCTGAGAGGACTGGAAGATCAGGACTTCCAGCCACCACCAACACCAAAAAGGAGCACTCCAGCGCCACACAGAGTCCAGGAGGAGTGCAGAATGATTGACAGGCACTTCTTCCCTCAGACTGTAGGCTGCAGCGCTACCCAGAGACCGGGAGGAGTGGAGGATGTTTGACAACTATTCCCTGGGAGTACAAAGTTAAAACTCACACAACACCAGGTTATAGTCCAACAGGTTTATTTGGAAGCACCAGCTTTCGGAGAGCTGCTCCTTCATCAGGTGGTTGTGGAGAATAAGATTGTAAGACACAATCTATAGCAAAAGTTTACAGGGTGATGTAACTGAAATTTTATATTGAAAAAGACCAGGATTGTTTGTGAAGTCTCTTATCTTTTAGAATGACCATATTGGTTTCGATTTGGAGATGCCGGTGTTGGACTGGGGTGTAAAAAGTTAAAAATCTCACAACACCAGATTATAGTCCAACAGGTTTAATTGGAAGCACACTAGCTTTCGGAGCGACTATCACTTGATGAAGGAGCTTTGCTCCGAAAGCTACTGTGATTCCAATTAAACCTGTTGGACTATAACCTGGTGTTGTGTGATTTTTAGCTTCATATTGGTTTCAGTTCTTTCATATGTAAATCGCAAAACCTTTTTTAAAAATTACATTCTCAAGTGTGCTATAACAATTGGTGTCATGTTGGACCAGATAAGCTATTGAGGGTGTTCACTCCCTATGAGGCTGTCTGTGCCACAATGGTCAGACTGATTCTAATCTAAAAAAACAGATTTATAGAGTCTTACATGGATTCATGCAGTTTTTGAGCAAAGTAAAATGTAATTCTGCAAGTAAAAATTCACCCCACAAACATATGTGTGCATGTGGGTGTGTGTGTGGCGGGGGGTTATGATTGTCTGTGAGAGGGTGTGTGTATGTGTGAGTGTAAAGGGTTTTATGTCTGTGAGAGGGTGTGTTTGGGAGTGTATGTGTGACTGTATGAGAGAGGGTTTGAGTGTGTGTGTGCCTGTCTGTCTCTCTGTCTGTCTCTCCGTCTATCTGTCTGTCTGTGTGTGTGTATAGTGCAATGGGGTCATCTGTGGTGTGACATGAACGAGGCTGCTAGCCAAGTTCATTACCCTCAACTGGTCTTGGGTTCATATCACACTACAGGAGACCTCATTGCACTATACACACATACAGACAGATAGACAAACAGGCACACACTCAGACACTCTCTCATACAGTCACGCTTACACACACCCTCTCACAGACACTCAAACATTCCACCATATCCACCCCCCCCCCCTCACCGCCACATACACACATCTAAAAGATGAGAGACTTAACAAACAATCCAGGTCTTTTTCAATATCGAATTTCAGTTACATCACACTGTAAACTTTTGCTATAAATTCTGTGTCTTACAATCTTATTCTCCACAACCACCTGATGAAGGAGCAGCGCTCCAAAAGCTAGTGCTTCCAAATAAACCTGTTGGACTATAACCTGGTGTTGTGTGATTTTTAACTTTGCCCAAACCAGTCCAACACCAGCATCTCCAAATCACGACCATCTCCAGTGCCACCCAGAGAGTGGGAGAGGTGGAGGATGATTGGCAGCTGTACCCTGGGAGGGCCATCTGCAGCGCCACCCAGAGAGTGGGAGAGGTGGAGGATGATTGGCAGCTGTACCCTGGGAGGGCCATCTGCAGCGCCACCCAGAGACTGGGAGGAGTGGAGGATGATTGGCAGCTGTACCCTGGGAGGACCATCTGCAGCGCCACCCAGAGACTGGGAGGAGTGGAGGATGATTGGCAGCTGTACCCTGGGAGGACCATCTGCAGCGCCACCCAGAGACTGGGAGGAGTGGAGGATGATTGGCAGCTGTACCCTGGGAGGACCATCTGCAGCGCCACCCAGAGACTGGGAGGAGTGGAGGATGATTGGCAGCTGTACCCTGGGAGGACCATCTGCAGCGCCACCCAGAGACTGGGAGGAGTGGAGGATGATTGGCAGCTGTACCCTGGGAGGACCATCTGCAGCGCCACCCAGAGACTGGGAGGAGTGGAGGATGATTGGCAGCTGTACCCTGGGAGGACCATCTGCAGCGCCACCCAGAGACTGGGAGGAGTGGAGGATGATTGGCAGCTGTACCCTGGGAGGACCATCTGCAGCGCCACCCAGAGACTGGGAGGAGTGGAGGATGATTGGCAGCTGTACCCTGGGAGGACCATCTGCAGCGCCACCCAGAGTCTGGGAGGAGTGGAGGATGATTGGCAGCTGTACCCTGTGAGGACCATCTGCAGCTCCACCCAGAGACTGGGAGGAGTGAAGGATGATTGGCAGCAATACACTGGGGGTTGAGAGTGTGGTGCTGGAAAAGCACAGCAGGTCAGGCAGCATCTGAGGAGAATAGACGTTTCGGGCATAAGCCCTTCCTTCAAGGTAGGCATCCTTGGAACAGACTTTGCAGTAAGGTTGAAATCAACGAGGAGAAAGCCCTTATGCCCAAAACATTGACTCTCCTGCTTTTCCAGCACCAATCTAATTTTGACTCTAAATTAATTTGCCATCATTTGATCCATATCCCTCTAAACACTTTCTTTTCATACACCATCCAGATGCCTTTTAAAAGTTGCATGGCTGAGGAGCTGGTATATGGGGGAACGGTTTTTGGATCATTGGAATCTCTTCTGGGGTAGAAGTGACCTGTACAAGAAGGACGGATTGCACCTGAATTGGAAGGGGAGTAATATACTGGCAGGGAAATTTGCAAGAGCTGCTCGGGAGGATTTAAACTAGTAAGGTGAGGGGGTGGGACCTGGGGAGATAGTGAGGAAAGTGATCAATCTGAGACTGGTACAGTTGAGAACAGAAGTGAATCAAACAGTCAGGGCGGGCAGGGACAAGGTAGGACTAATAAATTAACTGCATTTATTTCAATGCAGGGGCCTAACAGTGAAGGCAGATGAACTCAGGGCATGGTTAGGAACATGGGACTGGGATATCATAGCAATTACAGAAACATGGCTCAGGGATGGGCAGGACTGGCAGCTTAATGTTCCAGGATACAAATGCTCCAGGAAGGATAGAAAGGGAGGCAAGAGAGGAGGGGGAGTGGCATTTTTGATAAGGGATAGCATTATAGCTGAGCTGAGGGAGGATATTCCCGGAAATACATCCAGGGAAGATATTTGGGTGGAACTGAGAAATAAGAAAGGGATGACTACCTTATTGGGATTGTATTATAGACTTCCTAATAGTCAGAGGGAAATTGAGAAACAAACTTGTAAGGAGATCTTAGCTATCTGTAAGAAAAATAGGGTGGTTATAATAGGGGATTTTAACCTTCCAAACATAGACTGGGACTGCCATAGTGTTAAGGGTTTAGATGGAGAGGAATTTGTTAAGTGTGTGAAAGACGATTTTCTGATTCAGTATGTGGATGTACCGACTAGAGAAGGTTCAAAACTTGACTTACTCTTGGGAAATAAGGCAGAGCAGGTGACTGAGGTGTCAGTGGGAGAGCACTTTGGGGCCAGTGACCATAATTCTATTAAATTTAAAATAATGATGGAAAAGGATAGACCAGATCGAAAAGTTGAAGTTCTAAATTGGAGAAAGGCCAATTTTGTCGGTCTTAGGCAAGAATTTTCGAAAGCTGATTGGAGGCAGATGTTCGCAGGTAAAGGGACAGCTGGAAAATGGGAAGCCTTCAGAAATGAGATAAAGAGAATCCAGAGAAAGTATGTCCCTGTTAGGCTGAAAGGAAAGGCTGGTAGTTATAGGGAATGCTGGATGAGTAAAGAAATTGAGGGTTTGGTTAAGAAAAAGAAGAAAGCATATATAAGGTATAGACAGGATAGATCGAGTGAATCCTTAGAAGAGTACAAAGGAAGTAGGAGTATACTTAAGAGGAAAATCAGGAGGGCAAAATGGGGACAAGAGATAGCTCTGGCAAATAGAATTAAGGAGAATCCAAAGAGTTTTTACAAATACATTAAGGACAAAAGGGTAACTAGGGAGAGAATAAGGCCCCTCAAAGATCAGCAAAGCGGCCTTTGTGTGGTGCCACAGAAAATGGGGGAGATACTAAATGAGTATTTTGCATCAGTATTTACAGTGGAAAAGGATATGGAAGATATAGACTGTCGGGAAATAGATGGTGACATCTTGCAAAATGTCCAGATGACAGAGGAGGAAGTGCTGGATGCCTTGAAACAGTTAAAGGTGGATAAATCCCCAGGACCTGATCAGGTGTACCCTAGAATTCTGTGGGAAGCTAGAGGAATGATTGCTGGGACTCTTGCTGAGATATTTGTATCATCGATATACACAGGTGACGTGCCGGAAAACTGTAGGTTGGCTAAAGTGGTGCCACTGTTTAAGAAGGATGGTAAGGACAAGCCAGGGAACTACAGACCATTGAGCCTGAGGTCGGTGGTGGGCAAGTTGTTGGAGGGAATCCTGAGGGACAAGATGTACATGTATTTGGAAAGGCAAGGACTGGTTAGGGATAGTCAACATGGCTTTGTGCGTGGGAAACCATGTCTCATAAACTTGATTGCATTTTTTGATGAAGTAACAAAGAGGATTGATAATGGCAGAGCGGTGGAAGAGACCTATATGGACTTCAGGAAGGCATTCAACAAGGTTCCTAATGGGAGACTGGTTCACAAGGTTAGATCTCATGGAATACAGGGAGAACTAGCTATTTGGAGACAGAACTGGCTCAAAGGCAGAAGACAGAGGGTGGTGGTGGAGGGTTGTTTTTCAGACTGGAGGCCTGTGATCAGTGGAGTGTCACAAGGATCAGTGCTGTGTCCACTGCTTTTCACCATTTATATAAATAATTTGGATGTGAGCATAAGAGGTATAGTTAGTAAGTTTGCAGATGACACCAAAATTGGAGGTGTATGGTCAGCGAAGAAGGTTACCTCAGATTACAACAGCATCTTAACCAGATGGGCCAATGGGCTAAGAACTGGCAGATGGAGTTTAATTTAGATAAATGCGAGGTGCTGCATTTTGGGAAAGCAAATCTTAGCAGGACTTATACACTTAATGGTAAGGTCCTACGTACTGTTGCTGAACAAAGAGACCTTGGATTGCAGGTTCATAGCTCCTTGAAAGTGGAGTCGCAGGTAGATAGGATAGTGAAGAAGGCATTTGGTGTGCTTTCCTTTATTGGTCAGAGTATTGAGTACACGAGTTGGGAGGTCATGTTGTGGCTGTACAGGACATTGGTTAGGCCACTGTTGGAATATTGTGTGCAATTCTGGTCTCCTTCCTATCGGAAAGATGTTGTGAAACCGGAAAAGGTTCAGAAAAGATTTATAAGGATGTTGCCAGGGTTGGAGGATTTGAGCTATAGGGAGAGGCTGAATAGGCTGGGGCTGTTTTCCCTGGAGTGTTGGAGGCTGAGGGGTGACCTTATAGAGGTTTACAAAATTATGAGGGGCATGGATCGGGTAACTAGGCAAAGTCTTTTCCCTGGGGTCGGGGAGTCCAGAACTAGAGGGCATAGGTTTAGGGTGAGAGGGGAAAGATATAAAAGAGACCTACGGGGCAACTTTTTCATGCAGAGGGTGGTACGTGTATGGAATGAGCTGCCAGAGGAAGTGGTGGAGGCTGGTACAATTGCAACATTTAAGAGGCATTTGGATGGGTATACGAATAGGAAGGGTTTGGAGGGATATGGGCCGGGTGCTGGCTGGTGCAACTAGATTGGGTTGGGATATCTGGGTCAGCATGGACAGGTTGGACCGAAGTGTCTGTTTCCATGCTGTACATCTCTATGACTCTAACATCCTTTCAATAGGAAGTCGAACAGAACTGCACGTAATATTCCAACAGTGGCCTCACCAATGTCCTGTACAGCCGCAACATGACCTCCCAAATCCCATACTCAATACTCTGACCAATAAAGGAAAGCATGCCAAACTCCTTCTTCACTATCCGATCTACCTGCGACTCTACTTTCAAGCAGCTATGAATCTGCACTCCAAGATTCAGCAACATTCCCTTGGACCTTACCATTTAGTGTATAAGTCCTGCTAAGATTTGCTTTCTCAAAATGCAGCACTTCGTATTTATCAAAATTAAACACCATCTGCCACTTCTCAACCCATTGGCCCATCTGATCAAGGTTCCCTTGTACTCTGAGGTGACCTTCTTCGCTGTCTACTGCACCTCCAATTTTGGTGTCATCTGCAAACTTACTAACTATACCTCCTATGTTCACAACCGAATCATTTGTATGAAGGACAATAAGCAGTGGAGTCCACACCTCTCCTGGTCACAGGCCTCCTGTCTGAAAAATCAACCCTCCACCACCACCCTCTGTCTTCTACCTTCGAGCCAGTTCTGTATCCAAATGGCTAGTCCTCCCTCTATTCCATGAGATCTAACTTTTGTTTTGTACAGTGTTAAGTAAATAATGAAATAAACAATCATCCATTCCACTCTGCCCTAACTGCCCTCCCCTCCAGGCCCACACCTTTCTCTAGATCCTCTCCCATCTTCCATCTTGTTCTCTCCACAGTGCTTCCCAACTACTCAATGTACTTGCTCCCCTAAATTCCTGACAGCTCAGTCTCCCTCCTACATTTATCAACATTGTGACTACTTAGTTCTCCTCAGGATACTGCCAACCTCCATAATGGAACAGCTATTCAAAGTCCCAAATCCTGATCCATCTTCAATGAAGAATACTTGATCCCTTCACTGTGAAAGCTATCACCCCCAAACCCAATTTCCTCTTTTTCGTCATCCACTGGATGTGGATGTCGTTGGCCCATTTTTATTCCCCGTCACTAACTGCCCCTTGAGAAGGTGGGGGTGAGCTGCCTTCTTGAACCGCTGCAGTCCATGTGCCAGAGATTGACCCACAATGCCCTTTGGGAGGGAATTCCAGGATTCCGACCCAGTGACACTGAAGGAACTGTGACATATTTCCAAGTCAGGATGGTGAGTGGCTTGGAGAGGGTGGTGTTGCCATGTATTTGCTGCCCGAGTGAATTAGCTGGTAATGCTCATGAGCTTGGAAGGTGCTGACTTGGTAAATATCTGCAATACATACAGCATAGAACATTACAGCACAGTCCAGGCCCTTCTGTCCTTGATGTTATGCTGACATGTGGATCCAATCTGAAACTCATCTAATCTACACTATTCTATTCTTGTCCATATGCCTATCCAATGACCATTTAGATGCTCTTAAAGTTGGCGTGTCCACTACTGTTGCAGGCAGTGTGTCCCAAGCCCCTACGACTCTCTGAGTAAAGAAACTACCTCTGACATCTGTCCTGTATCTATTACTGCTCAATTTAAAGTGCTGTCCCCTCATTAAAAGGGACGACAGGGGCAGCTTTTTCACACAGAGGGTGGTACGTGTGTGGAATGAGCTGCCAGAGGAAGTGGTGGAGACTGGTACAATTACAGCATTTAAAAGGCATCCAGATGGGTACATGAATAGGAAGGGTTTAGAGAGATATGGGCCAAGTGCTGGCAAATGGGACTCGATTAATTTGGGATATCTGGTTGGCACGGATGAGTTGCTCTGAAGGGTCCAGTTCCATGCTGTACATCTCTATGACTCTAAGACAGAGTGCATCGTCAATGGGAGAGGCAAGGCTAGTCAGGATGGCTTTATCAGGGTATGATCTGGGTGGAAGTGTGGCTCATGGTTAGTGCTGCTGTCTCAGAGCGCCAGGAGCCTGGGTTCAATTCCAGCCTTGAGCAGCTGTCTGTGTGGAGTTTGCACGTTCTCCCCGTGTCTGTGTCGGTTTCCTCTGGTTGCTCAGGTTTAACATTCCAAAGATGTTGAAGAGTGTGGTGCTGGAAAAGCACAGCTGGTCAGGCAACATCTGAGGAGCAGGAGAGTCGATGTTTCAGGGTTAAGACGTTCATTAGGAAATGTCTAAATATCGATTCTCCTGCTGCCTGACTGGCTCTGATTTTCCAGCACCACTCTCTTCAAATCCGATCTCCAGTGTCTGCAGTCCTCGCTATCTCCCAGTTCAAAGATGCACAGGTTTGGTAGATTGCCCCATAGTGCCCAGGGATGTGGAGGTTAGGGTGGATTGGCTATGCTAAATTGTCCCATAGTGCCCAGGGATGCACAGGTTAGGGTGGATTGGCCATGCTAAATTGCCCCATAGTGTTTAGGGATGTGGAGGTTAGCGTGGATTGGCCGTGCTAAGTTGTCCCATAGTGTCCAGAGATGTGCAGGCTAGGTGGGTTAGTCATGGGAAAGGTAGGTTTACGGGCCGATGGTGGGTCTGGGTAGAATGCTCTTCAGAGAGTCAGTGTGGGCTGAATGGCCTTTCCCCATACTGTAGGGATTCTGTGATTAATTCAATGAACTAGGATTGACCTTTTGTAGTGCGTCTGACTTTAGTCTTGCATGGCAGACTGGTCAATACGGTAAGAACCCTTGGGATCCGGAAAATTTTGGCAACTAAATTGGATACTAAATTGGCTTGGTGTCAGGAAACAGACAGTGATTGTCAAAGATTCTGGTGATGAACCATTCTGCCAATCTGCTCAGAAAACCATGCATCAGGATCCAGCCTTTCCTTTTCCCTTGGAGGACTTGAGGACTCTACGTGCTGACCACTTCCTGATGGACTGGTGGTCAAATGTATTTTTCTTGGCCAATTTCTCCATGAGGTAACAGGTCATAGAGATGTACAGCATGGAAACTGACCCTTCAGTCCAACTCATCCATGCCAAGCAGTTATCCAAACCTAAACTTGTCCCATTTGCCAGCATCCGGCCTATGTCCCTCTAAACCCTTCATATTCATATACCCATCCAGCTGCCTTTTAAATGCTGTAATTGTACCAGCCTCTACCATCTCCTCTGGCAGCTCATTCCATACACACACCACCCTCTGTGTGAAAATGTTGCCCCTTAGGTCCCTTTTATATCTTTCCCCTCTCACCTTCAACCTACACCCTCTAGTTTTGGATTTTCTCTACCCTGGGAAAAAGAACCTGAGTATTAAGGAGAAAGTGAGGACTGCAGATGCTGGAGTATTAGAGCTGAAAATGTGTTGCTGGAAAAGCGCAGCAGGTCAGGCAGCATCCAAAGAGCAGGAGAATCGACGTTTCAGGCATCAGCCCTTCTTCAGGAATGAGGAAAGTGTGTCCAGCAGGCTAAGATAAAAGGTAGGGAAGAGGGACTTGGGGGAGGGGTGTTGAAAATGCGATAGGTGGAAGGAGGTTAAGGTGAGGGTGATAGGCCGGAGTGAGGGTGGGGGCGGAGAGGTCAGGAAGAAGATTGCAGGTTAGGAAGGTGGTGCTGAATTCGAGGGCTGGGACTGAGACAAGGTGGGGGGAGGGGAAATGAGGAAACTGGAGAAGTCTGAGTTCATCCCTTGTGGTTGGAGGGTTCCCAGGCGAAAGATGAGGCGCTCTTCCTCCAGCTGTCGTGTTGCTATGGTCTGGCGATGGAGGAGTCCAAGGACCTGCATGTCCTTGGTGGAGTGGGAGGGGGAGTTGAAGTGTTGGGCCACGGGGTGGTTGGGTTGGTTGGTCCGGATAGCCGTGCATCCCGCGAAGCGAATCTGTCGGCGATGGTCTTCCTGGTGATCGTGGGAGACGGTTGTCTGGGTGGCGATCGCGGAGGCTGCAAGGTCGGTGGGGGTGGAAGTGATGTCATGGTTCGTGGAGGCGGTTGATGCCGCAGCCGCGTGGTTAATGGCGCCAGTGTGATTTCGGTGGCCGATGGAAGATTCTGGCACAGTTGAGGAACCCAGAGTGTGGGGGTAAGTACATGAAAGTTTTTGATACTTACTGTCTTTAATTTCCGATATGGCTAGGAAGAACTGTTTATGTGTACCCTTCCACTGACACCCTCCTTCGACTGACTGAACTGGTCCTCACCCTGAACAACTTCTCTTTCCAATCCTCCCACTTCCTCCAAACCAAAGGAGTAGCCATGGGCACCCGCATGGGCCCCAGCTATGCCTGCCTCTTCGTAGGATATGTGGAACAGTCCATCTTCTGCAGCTACACTGGCCCCACCCCCCACCTTTTCCTCCGCTACAGTTCATCCACTTTACCAACACCTTCCACCCTGACCTCAAATGTACCCGAACTGTCTCAGACTCCTCCCTCCCCTTCCTAGACTTCTCCATTTCTATCTCGGGCGACCGAATCAACACGGACATTTACTATAAACCGACCGACTCCCACAGCTACTGAGACTACACCTCCTCCCACCCTGCCCCCTGTAAAAACGCCATCCCATATTCCCAATCCCTTCATCTCCGCTGCATCTGCTCCCAGGAGGACCAATTCCAAGACTGTACAACTCAGATAGCCTCCTTCTTCAAAGACCGCAATTTCCCCTCAGACGTGATCGACGATGCTCTCCACCGCATCTCCTCCACTTCCCGCTCCTCCGCCCTTGAACCCTGCCCCTCCAATCACCACCAGGACAGAACCCCACTGGTCCTCACCTACCACCCCACCAACCTCCAGATACATCGTATCATCCGTCGTCATTTCCACCACCTCCAAATGGACCCCACCACCAGGGATATATTTCCCTCCCCTCCCCTATCAGCGTTCCGAAAAGACCACTCCCTCCGTGACTCCCTCATCAGGTCCACACCCCCCACCAACCCAACCTCCACTCCCGGCACCTTCCCCTGCAACCTCAAGAAATGCAAAACTTACGCCCACACCTCCCCCCTTACTTCCCTCCAAGGCCCCAAGGGATCCTTCCATATCCGCCACAAATTCACCTACACCTCCACACACATCATTTACTGCATCCGCTGCACCCGATGTGGCCTCCTCCATATTGGGGAGACAGGCCGCCTACTTGTGGAATGTTTCCGAGAACACCACTGGGATACCCGGACCAACCAACCCAACCACCCCGTGGCTCAACACTTCAACTCCACCTCCCACTCCACCAAGGACATGCAGGTCCTTGGACTCCTCCATCGCCAGACCATAGCAACATGACGGCTGGAGGAAGAGCGCCTCAACTTTCGCCTAGGAACCCTTCAACCAGAAGGGATGAACTCAGACTTCTCCAGTTTCCTCATTTCCCCTCTCCCCACCTTGTCTCAGTCCCAACCCTCGAACTCAGCACCACCTTCCTAACCTGCAATCTTCTTCCTGACCTCTCCGCCCCACCCCCACTCCGGCCTATCACCCTCACCTTAACCTCCTTCCACCTATCACATTTCCAACCCCCCTCCCCCATGTCCCTCCTCCCTACCTTTTATCTTAGCCTGCTTGGCACACTCTTCTCATTCCTGAAGAAGGGCTCATGCCCGAAATGTCGATTCTCCTGCTCCGTGGACACTGCCTGACCTGCTGCACTTTTCCAGCAACACATTTTCAACTTGACTATTTACCCTATCCATGCCCCTCATAATTTTGTAAACCTCTATAAGGTCACCCTTCAGTCTCTGACGCTCCAGGGAAAACAGCCCCAGCCTGTTTAACCTCTCCCAACCCTCAAATCATCCAACCCTGGCAACATCCTTGTAAATCTTTTCTGAACCCTTTCAAGTTTCACAACATCCTTCCGATAGGAAGGAGACCAGAATTGCACACAATATTCCAAAAGTGGCCTAACCAACATCCTATACAGCCGCAACATGACCTCCCAACTCATGTACTCAATACTCTGACCAATAAAGGAAAGCATACCAAGTGCCTTCTTCACTATCCTATCTACCCGCGATAGAGCGGTCCAAGTACTTGGACCATTCCACAGCAATGAGGTCAGTCCCATCCTTTGCAACCCTGGGGTCAGGTAGATCCTCAGTACGTCGTGACACTTGGTGTTTGCAGACCCGGGATCTCCGCACAGCTCGATGCAGCTGCAGACAAAGTTGGCCATCAGGGTGAAGGTGGCATTGGGGACGTTCATTCCAACCCCCCCACCCCCACCCCCACCCCCCCCCCCCCCCCCCCCCCCCCCACCTTATCCAGGGCTTTGTACATAGAGTCCCTGCAGTCCCTGTCCATCTTAGACCTCCAGATGAAGTGGAAGATTGTAATGGTGCAGGTTTGGGGAATGGGCCAGACTTGCTCCATGTCCAACAACAGAGAGAGTGCCTCACATCTGATGGTCCGGTTTTTAACCGCAATGGGGAGGGAGCAGAGCTCCCAAAAGTCCAGATTCTGCCTCACCGTGGCGATAAGCTCCTCCCAAGGTTTTGTGAATGACCCGGCGCCTCCGAACCACATTCCAAGCATCTTCAGGTAATCCATCCTGATGGTGAAGGAGAGAAAGGATCAGTCTGACCAGCTCCCAAAGAACATGGCCTCGCTCTTGCCTCAATTTCCCTTGGCTCCCGAGGCCAGTTCGAACAGGTCGCAGATTCCCATGAGTCTGTGCACTGACAGTGGGTCTGGGGAGAAAACAGCGAGTTATCCATGTCGAGGGAGGCCTTAACTTACAGGCCGCTGCTGCCTGGAGTAGTCGCCCCTGTCAGGCTCACATCCCTCCTGATGGACTCAGCAAGAGCCACACACAAACAAGGGCATTTTTTTTAATTTTAAAAAGCACACACATTTATCTAAAATTTTTTTAATGTTGTTACTGGACCCACATCCACCACTTGCTCTGAAAATTCATTCCACACACCAAACACTCTCGATGTGAAAACAACACCCCCCATGTCCTTTTTAAATCTTTCTCCTCTCACCTTAAAAATATGCCCTCTCGTCTTGAACTTGCCCAAACTATGGGAAACATAAAACTGTCCTTTACCTTATCCATATCCCTCATGACTTTATAAACATCTGTCAGGTCGCCCTTCAACCTTCTAAACTCCATTGAAAAACATCCCAGCCTATCCAGCCTCTCCCAATAACTCAAACTCTTCAATCCCAGCAACATTCTGGTCAATCTTTTCCGTAACTTCTCCAGCTTATTCATATCCTTCCTATAACAGGGCGACCAGAACTGGACACAGTACTGCAGAACAGGCCTCACTAACATCCTGTGTAGCCTCAAACATCACATCCTAACTCCTAAACTCAAAGGTCTGAGCAATGAAGGCAAGGGTGCGAAACACCTTCTCGATTACTCTATCTACCTGGGATGCAAACTTCAAAGAATTATATCAGTGTACCCCTACGTCTCTCTGTTCTGCAACATTCCCCAAGGCCCTACTCTTAGTTTTATAAGTCCTGTCCTGTTTATTTGACCATTTATCCAATTTAAACTCCATCTACCACTCCTCAGTCCAATGACCTGATTGATCAAGATAGTCTTGTTCACTGTCCACTATACTGTAGTTTTAAGTCATCCACAGTATGTGAGAGTTGTGTGAGTGACAGTAAGTGTGACAGACTGTGAGAGTGTCTGAGATTCAGTGTCAGTGTATGATTGCGAGTAATTTTGTACGAGCACATGGGTGTGTGTGAGAGTGTGTGACTGTGTATGTATGTAAGAGTGAGAGTATGTGAGAGAAGAGGGAGAGAGTGTGTGAGAGGCAGTAACAGTGAGTGCAGTTGCAAGACTGAGCAATGTGTGATTGTGAAACTGTGTGTGTGAATGTGAATGTATTTGTGAGAGAGCATGGAGGTGCCAGTGGTTGGACTGGGCTGGATAATGTCAGAAGTTACATGACAACAGGTTATAGTCCAACAGGTTTATTTGAAATCACAAGCTTTCGGTGCACTGTTCCTTCAACAGGTGAAGAGTGTGAGAGAGAAGAGGGACTGTGTGAGAGTGCATGTGAGAGTGTGTGCGAGGGAGTGTGTGAGGGAATGTGAGAATGTGTGAGAGTGTGTGAGACAGCGTGTGAAGGAGTGTACGAGTGTGTGAGGGAGTGTGGGAGTGTGTGTAAGGGAGTGTGAGGGAATGTGTACGAGAGTGTGTGAGCGAGTGTGTGAGGGAGTGTGTGAGGGAGTGTATGAGAGAGTGTATGAGTGTGAGGGAGTGTCCAAGGATGGAATGAGTGTGTGAATGTCTGTGAGTGTAAGTATCAGTGAATGTGATTGTGCATGCAAGTGTATGTGCGCATGAGAATGTATATATGACAGGGAAGAGAGAGAGAGTGGGTGAGTGTGTGTGCATATGAGAGTGTGTGAGCGTCTATGTATGCAGTTATGTGTGTATGTTTCTGCGTCTGTGTGTGTTTCTGCGTCTGTGTGTGTGTGAGACAGTGTGTGTGTCTATGTGAGTATGTGTGTATGTGTGCGTGTGTGTGTGCATGTGTGTGTGCGTGTGTTTGCATGTGTGTATGAGTGTGTGCGAGTGTGTGCGCGCGTGTGTGTGTTTCTGTGTGTGTGTCTGTGTGTGTGTGTCTGTGTGAGTGTGTGTGTTTCTGTGTCTGTGTGTGTGTGCATCTGTGTGTGTGTGTTTGTGTCTGTGTGAGTGTGTGTGTCTGTGTGTGTGTGTGTTTCTATGTCTGTGTCAGTGTGTGTGTGAGTGTGTGTCTGTGTGTGTCTCTGTGTGTGTGTGTCTGTGTGTGTGTGTCTGTGTGTGTTTCTGTGTCTGTGTGTGTGTGAGCGTGTTGAGTGTGTGTTGAGGAGAGAGAGTTAGGAGTTCCACCATAGGATTATTGACACTCAAACGGTACACTCAGGTGGACACACACAGGCACAGTCTCTCTCACTCACACACAGATACGGTTGCTTCCAGTCAGAAAAACAATCTCACTCTCTCGCATGCACACACACACGCACACACGATACACTTACATAATCACGTATTCACATAGACACACACACACACAGAAACACACACACGTATTCACATAGACACACACACTTACACACACAAAGACACACACACATGCATATACACTCACATAATCACATACTCACATATTCACACACATTCACATATGCACACACACTCTCTCTCTCACACACACACCACACATAAGCTCAGAACCTGACTGGACTATCCACTGTCATACACTCACCGTGGGGCGGCATAACAGCTCAATGGTTAGCACTGCTGCCTCACAGCGCTGGAGACCCGGGTTCAATTCCCGCCTCAGGTGACTGACTGTGTGGAGTTTGCACGTTCTCCCCGTGTCTGCGTGGCTTTCCTCTGGGTGCTCCGGTTTCCTCCCACAGTCCAAAGATGTGCAGGTCAGGTGAATTGGCCATGCTAAATTGCCCATAGTGTTAGGTAAGGGGTAGATGTAGATGTAGGGGTATGGGTGGGTTACGCTTCGGCGGGACGGGGCGGTGTGGACTTGTTGGGCCGAAGGGCCTGTTTCCACACTGTAAGTAACCTAATCTAATCTAAGTAATCTAATCTAATCAACTGTCTGTGTGGCGTTTGCACATTCTCCCAATGTCTGTGTGGGTTTCCTCCAGATGTTCTGGTTTCTTCCCACAGTCCAAAGATGTGCAGGTTAGGGTGGATTGGCCATGCTAAATTGTCCCATAGTATACAGGGTTGTGCAGGTTAGGGTGAATTGGCCATGCTAAATTGTCCCATAGTGTTCAGGGATGTGCAGTTTAGGGTGAATTGTGCTAAATTGCCCCATAGTGTTCAGGGATGTGTCAGTTAGGTGTATTAGTCGGGGTAAATATAGGGGAATGCATCTGGGTGGGTTACTTTTTGGAGGATCAGTGTGGACATGTTGGGCCAAATGGCCTGTTCCCACACTGTAGGGATTCTATGGATTTTACTCGGTGTTAAATCCCCACGTTCTCCACAATTCTGTGTCGGGATAGGGGGGTGGTTAAGGTGATCAATGTTTTAAGAGAATCAGCAGAAGTTACAAGAAATCAGGGTTTGAAAGCCAAACTTGAAATGGCTACAGTGAGCACTGGACAGGAAGAAATGAGAACAAAAACAGACAGAAACAGAGAGGGAGAGAGATAGAAAGTTGTATTTGGGAGTCAAACTGAGAGCAGGAAAATCCTGAGAGAGAGCCTCAGCATTACGGCGGCACGGTGGCACAGTGGTTAGCACTGCTGCCTCACAGCGCCAGAGACCCGGGTTCAATTCCCGCCTCAGCCGACTGACTGTATGGAGTTTGCACGTTCTCCCCGTGTCTGCGTGGGTTTCCTCCGGGTGCTCCGGTTTCCTCCCACAGTCCAAAAGATGTGCAGGTTAAGTGAATTGGCCATGCTAAATTGCCCGGAGTGTTAGGTAAGGGGTAGATGTAGGGGTATGGGTGGGTTACGCTTCGGTGGGGCGGTGTGGACCTGTTGGGCCGCAGGGCCTGTTTCCACACTGTAAAGTAATCTAATCTAATCTAAATCTAAATATCCCCAGTATCCACCCGGTTGTGTATGTATCGGGGGGGTTCAGGGTCAGAGAGTCTTAGAGGCTGGTGTGGGATCCATGGTGATGTTTTTCAAACTGCATTGATCAAAGTAACAAAGCTCAAAAAAAGATTTTAAGGAGCAAGGAATGGTCAAGTTTTGCTGCCCTAGAATTAACATCTTTATGGCCAGGGTTCCAGTCCCAGCGTTAACATCTCAATGGGATAAAGAGCTCTCGGGGGAGGGGACTAAGCGACGTTGAATTGTTTGGGATTCCAGGAATGGAAACTGTGAACACCCTTCTTTGAAATAAATCTGGACAAGAATGTGTCATATTCAATCTGAAATACTATTCTCTCTCTCTCTGTATTGAGAAAGTGAGCAGCTCTTGCTGTCTGTTACAGAGAAAGTGAAAGAGAGTGTGTGTGGTGTGTATGGTTTGTGTGAGTGTGTGTGTGGCTTGTGTGAGTGTGTGTGTCTTGTGAGAGTGTGTGTGTGTCTCTGAGTGTATGTGTGTGTGGTGTGTGTGGTGTCAGTGTGTCTGAGCGTGTGTGTCTGTGTGTGCGTCTCTGTGAGTGTATGTGTGTGTGGTGTGTGTGGTTTGTGTGAGTGTGTGTCTCTGTGAGTGTATGTGTGTGTGGTTTGTATGAGTGTATGTGTGTCTCTGTGAGTATGTGTGTGTGGTGTGTGTGGTTTGTGTGAGTGTGTGTGTGTCTCTGTGAGTGTATGTGTGTGTGGTGTGTGTGGTTTGTGTGAGTGTGTGTGTGTCTCTGTGAGTGTATGTGTGTGTGGTGTGTATGGTTTGTGTGAGAGTGTGTGTGTGTGTCCGTGAGTGTGTGGCTTGTGTGAGTGTGTATGTCTTGTGTGAGTGTGTGTGTGTGTCTCTGAGTGTATGTGTGTGGTGTGTGTGGTTTGTGTGAGTGTATGTGTCCCTGTGAATGTGTGTGTCTGTGAGTGAATGTGTGGTATGTGTGTGTGTGTCAATGTGAGTGTGTCTGTATGTGTGTGTGTGAGTATCTGTGTCTGTGCGAGTGTGTGTGTTTGTGTGTGTCTATGGTATGTATGTGTGAGTATTTGTGTCTGTATGTGTGTGACTGTGCAAGTGTCTGTGTGTGTCTATGGTATGTGTGTGCGTGTGTGTATGTGTGTGAGTATCTGTGTGTATGTGTGTGTTTGCGAACAGGGGTGCAGATTAACTTTTGCTCTTTCTGTGTAATTTTGCTTCCAAAAGTTCTCGCTACTCCCTTTGAACTCATCTTTCCCCTTGACCTGAAGGAGAATTGCAATATGAAGATCTGAAATGTTTGGGGCTAAAGGACAATCTCGAAGAGGAGGGCTGAAATTGGCCTGAGGCCTGTTCGACAGGCTTCACCCCATGGGGGCCTTCATGACCTGTGCCTGTTGAATTTTGTCAAAAGTAAACACTATAGTCCTTTTAAACAGAGCACGAGCATGAGAGTAAATATCAGAGAGAGAGGGAGAGATCAGAGATAGGAAAAGTGATAGCAAGATCAGAGATAGAGAGAGAGGGCAGAGATGGAGAGAAAGAAAGAGAGGGCAATGAAAACAGAAAGTGGGGAGTGGGTGAGGTGTAGTGAATTTATCAGAACAGCAGGACTGTTTCTCTCTGTCATCCCAGAGCTAATATGGAACCCTTAATCAGCGTCAGGGAGACCCAAACTGGCTGCTGTCACACTGCTGCTTGTGGGATCTTGCTGTGCATCCCACATTGCAACAAGTGGCCTGGCTTCAAAAATGCAATTTACAGAGGCTGGGGATTTAGATTTTCTGTCTGTCTGTCTTTGTCTAGCTCCTTCTCTCCACACTTTCCTCCGTCTGTGTGTACAGGAGAGAGAGAGAGAGAGACAAGAGTGAGATACTCAGAGAGAGAGAGAGAGAGAGAGAGAATGAGAGAGACAGCAACAGAGAGAGGAAGAGACAGAGCCAGAGACAGAGATGAGACTAAGATACTCGAGAGAGAGAGAGAAAATGAGACACACAGAGAGACGGAGAGAGAGAGAGAAAGACAGCAACAGAGACAGAGAGAGAGGGAGAGAGAAAGACAGGGAGACAGAGAGAGAGTGAGAGAGACAGAGACAACGACAGGAGACAGAGAGCCAAAGAGAGAGAGAGAGGGAGAGAGAATGATAGAGGTAGAGAGAGAGACACACACAGACAGAGGGAGAGACAGAAAGAGACAAAGACAGAGCGAGAAAGACAGCAACAGAGACAGAGAGACAGAAAGAGACTTGGAAAAGTGAGAAAGCAGGAAAATTAGGAAAGAGAGAGAGGCATTTGAGATAATTAGTTTCTGGAGTTGCAGCAAATAATGAGCACTTAGGCAGGATCGCAGAGCAGAAAGGAATCAGATTATTGGGTCTGCCTGCTGCATTTTTGGGGATGGGATCTTGTTGTGCAGTCATACAACATAGATTAGATTACTTACAGTGTGGAAACAGGCCCTTAGGCCCAACAAGTTCACACGAACCCAGACCCATTCCCCTATACCTAACACCACAGGCAACTTAGCAAGGCCAGTTCACCTAATCTGCACATTTTTGGCCTGTGGGAGGAAACCCATGGAGAATGTGCAAACTCCACACAGTCTGAGGTGTGGAGAATTGAACCCAGGTCTCTGGCACTATGAGGCAGCAGTGCTAACCACTGTGCCACCGTGCCGCAGTAATTACTGCAATGTTGTGGCCTCAGGCAGTGAGAGTTTTCACCAGCTCACATTGGTTTATAAGTTTTCGACAGGATCCAGCAGGAAAGCTCATACATTGCTGAGAGATTGTGGGTGTCCCGCTGAGATTGGAACCCATGAGAACTTGCTGTCCCATCTCTCTCTCTGTAAAGATTTCCTTGCTCTGTCTTTTAACTAATCTGGTGCATTTTCTCTGAGGGAATGAGTCATGCAGAAGATCCAAAAAGCGAGAGAGAGAGCCAGCAGGTTTGGGGCAAGGTGACCTTTGAACAAGACCACCCTCCAAGAGGGGTCAACGGTCCTAAGGCCTGTTCAAAAGGCTGCACCCTGTGGGGCCCAGGTGAATTGTGTCTATTTATGACCCCAAGGTTTAACTTCCTCCAGAGGACCGTGGGATTCAGGGAGCTTTGGTTTAACTGGGGCCTGTCGGATTGCGGCCTGGTCCTATGAAAAGAGATTTGAGGCCTGGGGTTAAAGTAACTGGGGCCTTAGGATATTTGACAATCCCCAGTGAGTGTCTGACAGACAGGATTCCCCAAGGAGGAAATTAAAATCATAAATGTGAAATACTCCTGAAAGAGTCAGAGAGACGTACAGCATGGAAACAGACACTTCAGTCCAACCCGTCCATGCCAACCAGATATCCCAACCCAATCTAGTCCCACCTGCCAACACCCAGCTACATCCCTCAAAACCCTTCCTATTCATATACCCATCCAGATGCCTTTTAAATGTTGCAAGTGTACCAGCCTCCACCACTTCCTCTGGCAGCTCGTTCCATACATGTACCACCCTCTGTGTGAAAAGGTTGCCCCTTAGGTCCTTCTTATATCTTTCCCCTCTCACCCCAAACCAATGGCCTCTAGTTGTAGACTTCCCCACCCCAGGGAAGAGACTTTGTCAATTTATCCTATCCATGCCCCTCATCATTTTATAAACGTCTATAAGGTCACCCATCAGCCTCCGATGCTCCAGGGAAAATGGCTCCAGCCTATTCAAGCTCTCCCTGTTGCTCAAATCCTCCAACCCTGACAACATCCTTGTAAATCTTTTCAGGTTTTACAACATCCTTCTGATAGGAAGGAGAACAGAATTGAACGCAATATTCCAAAAGTGGCCTAACCAATGTCCTGTACAGCCACAACATGACCTCCCAACTCCTGTACTCAATACTCTGACCAATAAAGGAAAGCATAACAAACTCCTTCTTCACTATCCTATCTACCTGCGACTCCACTTTCAAGGAGGTATGAACCTGCACTCCAAGGTCTCTTTGTTCAGCAACAGTCCCGAGGATCTTACCATTAAGTGTATAAGTCCTGCTAAGATTTGCTTTCCCAAAATGCAGCACCGTGCATTTATCTAAATTAAACTCCATCTTCCACTTCTCAGCCCATTGGCCCATCTGGTTAAGATGCTGTTGTAATCTGAGGTAACCTTCGCTGTCCACTACACCACCAATTTTGGTGTCATCTGCAAACTTACTAACTATACCTCTTATGCTCACATCCAAATTATTTATATAAATGGTGAAAAGTAGTTGACACAGCACTGATCCTTGTGGTCACAGGCCTCCAGTCTGAAAAACAACCCTCCACCACCACCCTCTGTCTTCTGCCTTTGAGCCAGTTCTGTATCCAAATAGCTAGTTCTCCCTGTATTCCATGAGATCTAACCTTGTGAACCAGTCTCCCATTAGGAACCTTGTTGAATGCCTTACTGAAGTCCATATAGGTCACTTCCACCGCTCTGCCATTATCAATCCTCTTTGTTACTTCATCAAAAAATGCAATCAAGTTTATGAGACATGGTTTCCCACGCACAAAGCCATGTTGACTGTCCCTAATCAGTCCTTGCCTTTCCAAATTCATGTACATCTTGTCCCTCAGGATTCCCTCCAACAACTTGCCCACCCCCGATCACTGGTCTTTAGTTCCCAGGCTGTCCTTACTACCCTGCTTAAACAGTGACAGCACGTTAGCCAACCTCCAATCTTCTGCACCTCACCTATGACTATCGATGGAAAAGCACAGCAGGTCAGGCAGCATCCGAGGAGCAGAAGAATCGACGTTTTGGGCATACGCCCTTCATCAGGAATGAGTCCTGATGAAGGGTTTATGCCTGCCTTGCTCCCTTTCACCCTGACAGGAATATACTGTCTCCAGATTTTCGTTATCTCATTTCTGAAGACTTCCCATTTTCTAGCCATCCCTTTACCTGCGAACATCTGCCCCCAGTCATCTTTTGAAAGTTTTTCCCTAATAACATCAAAATTGGCCTTTGTCCAATTTAGAACTTCAACTTTTAGTTCTGGTTTATCCTTTTCCATGACTATTTCAAAACTAATATAATTATGGTCGCTGGCCCCAAAGAGCTCCCCCACTGAACATCAGTCACTTGCCCTGCCTTATTTCCCAAGAGTAGGTTTTTCCCTAGTAGGTACATTCACATATTGAATCAGAAGATTTTCTTGTACACACTTAACAAATTCCTCTTAATCTAAACCTTTAACACGATGGCAGTCCCAGTCATGTTTGGAAAGTTAAAACCCCCTACCATAACCACCCTATTATTCTTACAGATAACTGAGATCTCCTTACAAATCTGTTTCTCAATTTCTCTCGGACTATTACGGGATCTATAATACAATCCCAATAAGATGATCATCACTTTCTTATTTCCCAGTTCAACCTAAATAACTTCCCTGGATGTATTTCTGGGAATGTCCTCCCTCAGCACAGCTGTAATGCTATCCCTTATCAAAAATGCCACGCCCCCTCCTCTCTTGCCTCCCTCTCTGTCCATCCTGTAGCATTTATATCCTGGAACATTAAGCTGCCAGTCCTGTCCATCCCGGAGCCATGTTTCTGTAATTCCTATGACATCCCAGTCCCATGTTCCTAACCATGCCATGAGTTCATCTGCCTTCCCTGTTAGGCCTCTTGCATTGAAATAAATGCAGGTAGGTAAAAACAATGACTGCAGATGCTGGAAAGCAAATACTGGATTAGTGGTGCTGGAAGAGCACAGCAGTTCCGGCAGCATCCAACGAGCAGCGAATTCGACATTTCGGGCAAAAGCCCTTCATCAGGAATAAAAAGAAGGGCTTTTGCCCGAAACGTCGATTTCGCTGCTCGTTGGATGCTGCCTGAACTGCTGTGCTCTTCCAGCACCACTAATCCAGTATTGAAATAAATGCAGTTTAATTTATCTATCCTACCTTGTTCTCTGCTTTGTCCCTGTCTGCCCTGGCTGTTTGACTCACTTCTGTTCTCAACTGTACCAGTCTCAGATTGAACTCTTTCCTCACTATTTCCCTGGGTCCCACCCCCCCCTCTTCCCCCACCCCCCCCACCTTACTAGTTTAAAACCTCCCAAGCAGTTCTAGCAAATTTCCCCGCCAGTATATTAGTCCCCTTCCAATACAGGTGCAATCTGTCCTTCTTGTACAGGTCACTTCTACCCCAGAAGAGATTCCAATGATCCAAAAATGTGAATCCTTCTCCAATACACCCGCTCCTCAGCCATGCATTCATCTGCTCTATCCTCAATATTCCTACCCTCACTAGCTCATGGCACCGGGAGTAATCACCCCAGGGGACTTACCTATGGAGTAGAGCCTGATCTCGGAGTTTGTGAAACACCAGAGATCGATTCGTCGACAGAGGAGATTCGGGCCAGGCTTGCACCGATCTCGGTCACGCTGCAGAAGCATGAGCAGGTGATCCAGCGTCTCGGGCAGCGAGTTGGGGAGGTGGAGCAATGGGCCGTGGCCTCCGAAACTGCAGCAGAATCCTCGACGGGTCTGGTCCAGGCCTTGGATCGGCAGGTACAGGCCTTAGGGGGAGTAGGATGACAGAAGAACATCCATCTGGTGGGGCTTCCAGAGCGGGAGGCGGAAGGGCAGCTCTTCAGCTTCTTGGACCAGTGGCTTGCGCAGTTTCTGAAGCTGGAAGTCGAGGTAGGCCGTGTGTGGGTTGAGCAGGTCCACTGGGGTCAGAGTGTGCAGGCCCAGATTGGACCAGCGCCCCTGCCCGGTCCTAGTGCAACTCCAGCACTACAGAGATAAACAAGTGGTGCTGGAAACCTCAAGAGCACTGGGGAAGGATCCAAAAGGATCACGAATTATGCTTTTCCAGGACTTTTCTCCGGTCATGATTTGTAAGAGGAATGCCTTTGAGGTAAAAGGCAGCTGAGGGGCTTGAATGTCCAGTATTCCATAAGATATCCAACAATATTACGTTTCAGCCACGGAGGGTCTGTGTTCAATTATGATTTATCAGAAAAGGCAAAGGACTTCCTTGATGCTTTAAAATAGACTAACTGGCTGGAATAATACGGACAATAATGTTTATTTTGTTTTTCTCTCTAATTTGCCTGGTTTACCTGGTTGTTGGGTGTGATGTTTTTATTTTATATATGTTGGCGTCATAATTGATTTTTTTTTTCATTTTCTCTCTCCCTTCTCCCTCCCCTCCCGTCATCCTTTGTACTCTTTTTTCTGTCTTATTATTTCCTTTTGTTCTTCTTTCCTGGTATGGGATGGGGGGGGAACGGTTGGGAGAAACGGGGAGAGGTTAAATATTTCTGTTCTCCCAGGAGTGCCTAGGGTTACAGCACGGAGGGGATGGGTTGAGTGCCCACTTTTAACTTTCTTGTTCTAAGATGTGTGTATTTTTTTTTCTTACTTTGTGTTGTCTGGGGTGGAGGCGTGGCTTCAGCTGGAAGGAGCAATGGAGGGGTTCGTGGGTCCTATGACCGCCCCCTGTAGGCAAGGAGGAAATTCTCCTTTCATTTATGCTACAATACGGTATATTGTAGAAGTAGCTGTTAGAAGTTTTGATTTGGTAGTTTTGGAAGATGTATTTTTAAATTTAAAATTCTTTCATTCTGTGTGAGGAAGAACGTTCTAATGACTGGGTGTCGGAGAACCCCCATATGGGACACTATGGGGCAATTTAGCACGGCCAATCCACCCCTAACCAGCACATCCCTGGACACTATGGGACAGTTTAGCACGGCCAATCCACCCTAATCTGCACATCCCTGGACACTATGGGACACTATGGGGCAATTTAGCACAGCCAATCCATCCCTAACCAGCACATCTTTAGACTGAGGGAGGAAACCAGACCATCAAGAGGAAACCCATGCGGACATGGGGAGAATGTGCAAACTCCACATGGACAGTCACTGGATGGTGAAATTGAATCCGGGTCCCTGGATCTGTAAGGCAGCAGTGCTAACCACTGAGCTCCCCCATGTTCTTTCAGTTTTTTTTTGTTTCTTCCACTAACCAATGTGAGTGGAACAGATATATATATTTTGAAACAGTGGACAGGGAAATGAAGTTAACTACACAGACAAATTAAAAGAAGACAAAATAATTGACAAGCAGAAAAAATCATAGAGCAATTCTTTCATTATGAAATCTGTGATTAAGATGTTCCAGTCATTTTAAAGGCAAGATGTTCGATCACTGAGCTACCCACGTCAAAGCCAATAGGTCAGATTTAAGAGTCATAGAGTCATACAGCACGAAAACAGACCCTTCAGTCCGACCAGTCTGTGCTGACTATAATCCAAAATTGAACTTGTCCCTGCTGCATTTGGCCTATATAATTCAAACAGCAAAGGCAGTAACTGCACAGGTGGATGTTAGAGTAATGTGGGATGTGTAGCGCAGTTGGGGTGGGGTGCATGCGGAGCGATATCATTTGAGAGAAAGGTCAATAAAATGCAGGTTGGCCATTTCCAATCAACTGATAACTGAACGGGCCCCCAATTGACTTCAGCAGAAAGACCTGAGATGGTGGTCTTTCCCTGCTGGGCCTTGGCAGCAGCTGCCTCAAGAATGGTGTTTATTCAAAAACATACTTTATTCCTGAAAATATCTTCATATTTACACATCGTCACAAATGCAGCTTGCTTCTGCGCAGGAGCATAACAAAGAAATAAACAAACATTGGAATTTGAGTCTATTCAAACCAAAGGCATGTCTTACCTGTATGTGTGCACAGATAACTGAATGGACTCCCATCGTACTTCACAGGAAGACCCCAGATGGCGGTCTTGCCCCACTGCCCCTTGGCAGGAGCTGTCCTGACCTTTAGTGCATCCCTCAGCATGTCGTCTTGGACTTCGGAATGAGCCAGTCTGTAACACTCGGTCACGGGCGACTCCTTGCTTTGGAAGACTGACAAGATTCAAGCAGACCAGAGAAAGCCTTCGACTGAGTTAGTGGTCCTCCAGGCGCAGTTGGTGTTGGTCTCGGTGTGTGTCCCGGGGGATCAAACTGTACAGCGCAGAGCCCCGCGTCTCAGGAGGAACCTTGACACAAACCACTGCATCCTCCTCCAGAATATTCAGAAAATGGAGCTTCCGGCAAGGAAATGGATATTAAAACGCAAACAACAGCTCAGCATGTCCTGCGGAAACCTCTTTTGGAAGAGAGTACGTTGGTTAGCCCAGTTCCAACTCCCAACAGCGTGGCTTCAGTTCTGCACCAGCTGAGGTTACCATGACAACACCTCCTTCTTCCATCTGCCCTTCTCCTGAGGTTAAATCGCCACCAATCGTCTCTCTCCAATGGTCCAGGTGACTTGACCTCCTTCTCAGGGAAGGGAGAGATAACTCAGGAGAGTCAAGAAGCTTCTTCCTCGATTATTGACGAAGAGCGTCAAACCATGAGAGCTCTGGAATATGTCAGTTCAAAGGGAGAGGTAATTCCGTGTCCTTCTACTTGAAGAGTAATCCAGTAACGGTGTGGAGAGGTAATGGAGTACATCAGTTGCTGCTAACGCTGATCAGACAGTTTGTCTTTGGGAGAGATGAATGCAGAATGAAATATTAGTTGGGTGGGATGGGGCGAGTGGTGGGGTATACATGGAGGTTATAATGCAGTCCAACTATACACAGCTGGTTAAGCTGAACTCGTCAGCCGTGAGGCCCAGAGGAGAGCAGAATGGGCTGGAGGCCCAGAACCATGCTTGCTATAAGCCCGCAGGGGAGTGGGTTACAGGCCAAGGGGGGAGGAGGCTGTAGGCCCAAAGCGGAGCGGGCTAGAGGCCAAGAGTAGAGCGGGTTGTCAGCCTGCAGGGGAGTGGGTTAGAGGCCCAGAGGGGAGCAGGTTTTAGGCCCAGAGGGGAGCGGGCTGTAGGCCCAGAGGGGAGTGGGCTAGGGGGTCAAGAGGGGAGCAGGCTGTAGGCCCAGATGAGAGTGGGCTGTAGGCCCAGACGGGAGCGGGCTGGTGCCCCAAAGGGGAGCGGGCTGGTGGCCCAGAGGGAAGTGGGTTGGAGGCTGGGAGGGGAGTAGGCTGGGGGCTTGGAGGGGAGTGGCCTGGGGGCTGTGAGGGGAGCGAGCTGGGGGCTGGGAGGGGAGCGGGCTGGGGGCTAGGAGGGGAGCGGGCTGGGGGCTGGGAGGGGAGCGGGCTGGAGGCTGGGAGGGGAGCGAGCTGGAGGCCTAGAGTGGAGTGGGCTGGGGGCCAGGAGGGGAGTGGGCTGGAGGCCACGATGGGAGTGGGCTGGAGGCCATGATGGGAGTGGGCTGGAGGCCAGGAGGGGAGTGGGCTGGGGATTGGGAGGGGAGCGGGCTGGGGATTGGGAGGGGAGCAGGCTGGGGGCTGGGAGGGGAGCAGGCTGGGGGCTGACAGGGAAGCGGGCTGGGAGCTGGGAGGGGAGCGGCTGGGGGCAGGGAGGGGAGCGGGCTGGGGGCAGGGAGGGGAGCGGGCTGGGGGCAGGGAGGGGAGCGGGCTGGAGGCTGGGAGGGGAGCGGGCTGGGGGTTGGGAGGGGAGTGGGTTGGGGGCCTGGAGGGGAATAGGCTGGTGGCCCGGAGGGAAATGGGCTGGTGGCTGGGATGGGAGTGGACTGGAGGCTGGGAGGGGAACGGGCTGGGGACAGGGAGGGGAGCAGGCTGGTGGCTGGGAGGGGAGTGGGCTGGGGGCTGGGGATTGGGAGTGGAGTAGGCTGGGGGCCCAGAGGGGAATGGGCTGGGGGCTGGGATGGGAGTGGAATGGAGGCAGGGAGGGGAGTGTGCTGGGGGTTGGGAGGGGAGCGGGCTGGGGGTTGGGAGGGGAGCGGGCTGGGGGTTGGGAGGGGAGCGGGCTGGGGGTTGGGAGGTGAGTGGGCTGGGGGTTGGGAGGGGAGTGGGCTGGAGGCTGGGAGGGGAACGGGCTGGGGGCCGGGAGGGGAGTGAGCTGGGGGCCGGGAGGGGAGTGGGCTGGAGGCTGGGGATTGGGAGTGGAGTAGGCTGGGGGCCCAGAGGGGAATGGGCTGGGAGCTGGGAAGGGAGTGGACTGGAGGCAGGGAGGGGACTGTGCTGGGGGTTGGGAGGGGAGTGGGCTGGAGGCTGAAAGGGGAGCGGGCTGGGGGTTGGGAGGGGAGTGGACAGGAGGCTGGGAGGGGAGCGGGCTGGGGGTTGGGAGGGGAGTGTGCTGGTGGCTGGGAGGGGAGTGGGCTGGAGGCTGGGAGGGGAGCGGGCTGGGGGTTGGGAGGGGAGTGGACAGGAGCCTGGGAGGGGAGTGGGCTGGGGGTTGGGGGTTAGGGATTGGGAGGAATGGGCTGGATTCTCAGAGGGGAGGGCTCTGTTAGCCTGGAGTGAAGCTGGAGCAGCTGTTGGACTGGGGACCGGAGTGAACAGTCAGTGGTGTGTCAGCCCAGTTGGATCACATGTTGAAACCTCTTGCCCTGATCTACTGCAATGTTTCTCTGTAATCTGTCTATTGGACTGTAATGGTTATTCCTTTAACTTTATTTCTTATTTTCTAACTTAAACTATGAATCAATGCAAGTTAATTTACTTCCTTTTTTAAATTTCAATATTTTGTATTTTGATCAGATGTTCCCTTAACATTCTAAATTCTAAAGGAAACAGGTTTAACGTCTGTAAGCTCTTCTCATAGCATAACCCCTGAAATCCTAGTCCTCATTCTTGTAAACCCCCATCATGTACTCCCTCCTAAACTGTGGTGCTCACAGTGCTCCAAGTGAAGTCTAACGCGGGCTGTGTGTAACCTCACCATAACTTCAGGGTTGTTGTACTGCAGTCCTCTGTCCCTCTCCGTGGTATGTTAAAGTGCAATGCACCTGAACCCTCAGTTCTCTCGGGACGGCCACTGGGTTAAACGCCATACCATCTAGAAAGTACCTTGATCTATCCCTTTTTGGTCCAAACTGGATGGCTGCACAGTTGCTTGCACTGAGCTCCATCTGCTGCAGTTTTTCCCATTTGCTCAGTGTAACAATATCCCGATGTAATTTTATGCTATCATCTACAATGTCGCCTAACTTTGTGCCATATGCATGCATGAGTGAGAGATTTTGACAGTATCCAGCAGAGGGAGCTTCTGGAAGGTGAGGGCGTGTGCCTCTGTGTCTATGAGGGTATGTGTGTGTGTGTGTGTGTGTGTGTGTGTGTGTGTGTCTGTGTCTGTGTCTGTGAGGGTGTGTGTGTGTCTGTGTGTGTGGGTCTGTGAGGGTCTGTGTGTGTGTGTCTGTGTGCGTGTGTATGTATGCGTCTGTGTGTGTGTGTCTGAGGGTGTGTGTGTGTCTGTGTATCTATGAGGGCATGTGTATGTATGTGTGTACGTGTCTGTGAGGGTGTATGTGTGTGTGAGTCTGTGTCTGGTTGTGTGTGTGTGCCTGTGAGTGTATGTGTGTGTCTATGAGTGTGTGTGTGTCTATGAGTGTGTGTGTATGATTACATGCATGTGGATGTTTGTGAGTGTGTCTGTGTGAGTATGTGAGCTTGTGTCTGTGAATGTGTGTGTCTGTGAGTGTGAGTACGTGTCTGTGTACGTGTGTGTGTTTGTGTTTATGTGTATGTCTGTGTGTATATGTGCATGTGAGTGCATGCATGAGAGCGTGCATGTTTCTGTGAGTGTGTGTGTGCATATGAGTGTGTGTGCATATGTGCATGTGTGTGTGCATATGTGTGTGTGTGTTTGTGTGTCTGAGTGTGTGAGTGCATGCATGTGAGTGTGTGGGTCTGAGTGTGTGAGTGCGTGCATATGTGGGTGTGTGTATGCGTGTAGGTGTGTGCATGCGAGCGTGTGCATGTGTTTGTGTGTGTGTATGTCCGTGTGTGTGTATCTGTGAGTCTGTGAGTGTGTGCATGTGTGTGTCTGTGTGTCTGTGAGTGCGTGCAGGTGTCTGTGTGCGTGCCAGTGTGTGTCTGTGTGTGTGCGTGTGTGTCTGTGAGTGTGTGCATATGTGTGTGTCTGTGAGTTTGTGAGTGTGTGCATGTGTCTGTGTGTGTGTGTGTGTGTGTGTGTGTGCGTGTGTGTGGTGTGTGTGTGTGTGCATGTGAGTGCAGCCACTTCGAGGACAGTGTGTATTGACGCAGACTGGCCAGGTATACATGAAGGTAGTGCCCATCGCCACCAGCCAAGCGATGTCTGGCGCACGATGCAGACACTGTGGGTTCAACTCCAACACTATCTGCGGTTCCCGTGAAGGACTCTCGTCAACCTGACTTGAGGCATGAAAACCCTCAGACTAAACCCACCAGCGGTCATCGCTATCGAATGGCTCCATGGTGAGAGAGAGAGAGACTATGTCTAAGTGATTAGGACTGCACTCAAGAGGGGCAAGAATGAATTCTGACCATCGGGTTGGCCGCTCCTGTTCAATCCTACCCACACGCCCCCACCCCACCGAGACCCTGGAAACAATGAATGCTGGGAACAGGACTGAATCCGCCGAAGGAGGGATTAATCCCGTTCTCCGTCAGCACAGTCACGGTTCTCCGAATAGATGCAGATTCCCTGCGCTGGCCGCATTTCCAGTCCGGTGACCTCACTCCGCGACCAACCCAAGGTAGGTGACCGCCCTTTGATATCCTTCCCTTCTGTTCGGGAAAAGATCCTGAGCTGATCGAGGAACTGCCAAACAAAACTCTTAAAAGAGAAAGCAGCTCTCAGTGGAACAACAGATTGACCCTTCCCCTCCCCCCAGCTGCATGGAGGTACCACCTAAAGTATGCACTGTGCAGAGAAGCCTGAGTTAAAATATTCTAGCAAATGGAAAACAGAGAGAAAAAAAACGAGGCCAGCAGCCAAGAAATGTTTCTGTGTTGCGAATAGTTATTTATATATCCTGCCTCTGGCTGGTTTAATATTTTTAACCAGTATTCACAGGCTGTTCAGTCAGAGACTGGCCAGTGATGCAGGGGTGTGGTGGTCATATTTAGTCCCCACATGCCTTCTCAAACCGCCAACATAAACAAATAAAATCTTGTGAAAGGAAGTGACAAAATCACAGCAGCCATGAAGTTTCCTGCCTTTTTTGGGAGTTGCTCGGGCTGTCGGCAGTCTGTTGCATCCGAGATAAGAAACCAGCTCTCCTGGATCGGGACCAACACTCCTCGTTCAGTACCGAATGTTCCCAGTTGCTGTTGCCATCAGTGAGTCAAAGCAACGAGGGAGCGCCAGGAGTGTAGACCTGAGACTAACAGCTCTATCAAGATGAAAGTGTGTGGGGTGCCCTTGTTTGTCTGCACTATCATTTTTTCTTCAGGTGAGACTTAACTTTCCAAGAGAGTTTCAGCTCCTTAAGACGTGCTTTTGATTTTCAGTTCCCTTTCCCCACAGGCTCCTTCATTCAAAGAGTTCGCACAAACACTTTTTGATCCGTGTGAGTAATTGCTATCAAACTTCAACCTTTTCCCGTCTGCATGTTACAAGCCCAGATCCCTTGCGATTGTCAAGAAGTATTTGTGTGCATGCCCGTGATGCCGATGCTAGGGACCAAGTGCCAGAAAATGAAATTGGAATAGTCAGGTCACATATCGACAGCATGCTGGAAGAAAATGGTTTGGCACGCTTGCCTTTATTGCTCGGTCCTTTGAGCACAGGAGTTGGGACGTTATGTTGAGGTTGTACAGGACATTGGTGAGGCCTCTTCTGGAGTACTGTGTCCACGTTTGGTCATCCTGTTATAGGAACGATATTGTGAAACTGGAGGGAGTTCAGAAGAGATTTACTTGGATATTGCCAAGAATAGAAAGTTTGAGTTATAAAGGATGGCTGGACAGGCTGGGAACTTTTTCGCTGGAACATAGGAGGTTGAGAGGTGACCTGGTAGAAGTTTATAAAATAAAGAAGGGTACAGTTAGGTTTGATGATAGTTGTCTTTTCTCTAAGATGAGGGATTTCAAGACTAGGGGGCACATTTTAAAGGTGAGAGGAAAGAGATTTTGAAAAGGCCTGAGGGTGAAATGTTTCACACAGAGAGTGGTTCATGTGTGAAAACAATTTCCTGAGGAAGTAATGGGTGCAGGTATAATTACAACATTTAAATGACATTTGGATAAGTACATGATCAGAAATTGGAGGGATATGGTAAAAACAATGACTGCAGATGCTGGAAACCAGAGTCTAGATTAGAGTGGTGCTGGAAAAGCACAGCAGGTCAGGCAGCACCCGAGGAGCAGGAAAATCGACGCTTCGGGCAAAGGCCCTTCATCTATTCCTAATGAAGGGCTTTTGCCCGAAACATCAATTTTCCTTCTCCTCGGATGCTGCCTGACCTGCTGTGCTTTTCCAGCACCACTCTGATCTAGACTTTGGAGGGATACGGGCCAAGAGTAGGCAGGTTGGACTAGATCAGTTTGGGAACATGATTAACATAGACTGGTTGGACCAGAGGGTGTGTTTCTGTGCTGTAAGACTCTGTGAGGCGGTTGTTTATGTTTAGATGGGCTGAAGGGCAATTGTGCTGTGCTGTAGGCATGTGACTCAATAGTGAGCGTGTCACATATTCCGTCACATATCCAGGGTCAGACTGGACTTGAAACATCAACTCTGCACCTCTCTCAACAGATACTGCCAGCCCTGCTGAGTTTCTTTAGTGTTCCCTGTTTATTTCAGATCCAAGCTTTGCAAGAGTTCTTGAAGTTGTTATGAATGCACTTTCGAGACACTGTATCGAGAAAAGTTGAATTCTATTTGCAATGTTCTGCATTTTCAATTTAAAATGTTTTCCCCTCAGCCTGACATGTAATATATGTTATCAATATTAAGAATTGTACTGAGATGTCTAAGAATAGATGGTAGAGTCATTGAGTCATACGGCACGGAAACAGATCTTCGGTCCAACTAATCCATGACAATCATATTCCCAAACTAAACTAGTCCCGACTGCCTGTTCCTGGCTCATATCCCTCCAAACCGTTCCTCTTTGTGTATTTATCCAATTGTCTTTTAAACATACCCACATCACACTTTCTCTGGAACTTCATTCCACACATGAACCACCCTGACTGTAAAAGAATCTGCCCCTCAGGTCGTCTTAAATCTTTCTCCTCTCAAACTATACCCCCTAATCTTGAAATCCCCCATCCTAGGGATAAGATATTATCCTGCCATTCACCTTATCTACAGCCCTCATAAACCTCTGTAAGGTCACCTTTCAGCAGGGAGAAATGTGCCACCTTATTCAGCATTCCTTTATGACTCTGTCCTTCCATATGTTATCAATATTAAGTTAAAAATCACACAACACCAGGTTATAGTCCAACAGATTTAATTGGAAGCACTAGCTTTCGGAGCGACGCTTCTTCATCAGGTGATAGTGGAGGGCACAATTGTCAGACAGAATTTATAGCAAACACTTACATAAATTATACATTGAAAAATACCTTAATTGCTTGTTGAGGCTTTCATCTCTTAGAATACAGTGATAGTTTCACTTCTTTCATGTGTAAATCACAAAACCTTTTTTTAAAAAGTTGCACTCTCAGGTAACAATTGGTGTTAGCTAGACAATATGTTGAAGATAAGCTTTATTCGTGATGAAGGGCTTTTGCCCGAAACGTCGATTTTACTGCTCCTCGGATGCCGCCTGAACTGCTGTGCTCTTCCAGCACCACTAATCCAGAATATGTTGAAGATGTTAGCCCTCATGTTCTCTGTCTTTGCCATAATGTTTAGACTGATTGTAAACTAAAATGTGAGTTAACAGAGTCTTACATGAATTCATGTAGTTTTTGAGCAAAGTACAATGTAACTCTGCAAGTTCAAATTCATCCCACAAACGTATATGTATACGTGTGCGTGTGCGTGTGTGTGTGTGTGTGTGAGTGTATATGGGTGTGTGTGTGGGTGTGGGTGTGTGTGTGTGTCTGTCTGGGTTGGGGGGTTGTAAGTGTAGAGATAGTGTATATGTGTGTATGTGAGCGCAGAGTGTCTTAAGTCTGTGAGGGGGTGTGTGTGAGGATGCATGTGTGAGTTAGAGACTTAGACAACTCTACACTCACGCACACACATATACACTCTCTCTCACAGACACTCACAACTCCCCACCCCAGACACCCACACACACTCATACAGACACACAAACTCCCACACTCACGCATGCACCCCCTCACAGACTTAAGACACTCTACACTCTCTCTCTCACACTCTCAACCCCCCCCAATCCAGACAGACAGATAGACACACACAAAGACACACTTGCACGCGCACACACACACGCACACACACACACACACACACACACACGTGCACACGCACACCCACATGCACACAGAAACATATATGTTTGTGGGGTGAATTTGGACTTGCAGAGTTACATTGTACTTTGCTCAAAAACTGCATGAGTTCATGTCAAACTCTGTCATCTCACTTTTTATTTTACAAACAATCTAAACATTATGGCAAAGACAGTGAACACAGGGGGCTAACACCGTTAACATATTGTCTTGCTAACACCAATTGTAACAGTTAACCTGAGAGTGCAACATTTTAAAAAAGGTTTGGTGATTTACACATGAAAGAAGTGAAACTATCATGGTTTTCGGACAGAGGAAAGCCTCAACAAACAATCAAGCTATTTTCCAATGTATAATTTCAGTTACATCACACTGTAAACTTTTGCTATACATTCTGTGTCTTACAATTGTGCCCTCAACAACCACCTGATGAAGGAGCGTCGCTCCGAAAGCTAGTGCTTCCAATTAAATCTGTTGGACTATAACCTGGTGTTGTGTGATTTTTAACCTTGTGAACCCCAGTCCAACACCAGCATCTCCAAATCATCAATATTAAGAGTATTGTGGTTGTATTCAAATGTCTGAGTGTAGAATATAGAGTCATACAGCAAGGGAACAGGCCCTTTGGTCCAACCAGTCCATGTTGACCATAATCCCAAACTCAACTAGTCCCATCTGCCTGCATTTAGCCCATTTCCCTCTGAACATTTTTTATTTATTTATATACTTTTCTAAATGTCTTTTAAAAGTGACTGTCCCTGCATCCATCACTTCCTCTGGAAGGTCATTCCACACACGAAACACTCTCCGTCTAAAATAATTTCCCCCATGTCTTTCTGAAATCTTTCTCCTCTCACCTTAAAAATATGCCCCCTGGGTTTGAATTCCCCCACCTGAGGGAAAAGACAGCTGCCATTTATCTCATCTACACCCCTCATGGTCTTATAAGGTAAGGTCACCTCTCAACCTCCTATGCTCCAGTGGGAAAAGTCCTAGTCCATCAGCCTCTGCTTATAACTCAAACCCTCCATTTTCCTGGCAACATCCTGGTGAATCTTTTCTGAACCCTCTCCAGCTTAATAATAGCCTTCCTGCAACAGGGCGACCAACATGTTATCAGAAAATACGGTGAATTTTGTTGGGCTTTTGATAACGTTGAAGTAGAAATCTTTTTTTGCAATGTCCTTTTACCAATGTTCCGAATGATGTTTATATTTGGATCATAAACAGGTTGGTTTCTTCACAAGTCATGGCCCTCTCTCAACAGTTTGGTACCTTTCTCTCCTTCTAGTTGACTCAGAGATCATTATCGTCTCCGATGGGTGGCAAGAGGTGGACGCGGCTGTCGGATCCCAGATTTTGCTCAGTTTAGCAACATCTTCAGAGCTGAGGAGCGGTAGCTGGAGGTTTAACTGCTCTGACGTGGCTCTCTGGATCAGTAACATCACGGATATCAGCAATGACTATTCGGGCCGGGCGGAGTTATCTACAAATGGATCCCTCACGTTGAAATCTCTAACGATCAACGATAGTGGAGATTACGTTGTTACCATGAATCCACCCTTCTCAAACGTCTCAGTAATGTCAAGGATTGCGCTGAATGTGATTGGTAAGTCAGGATGATGCGTGCGATTATCCTGGGATGGTTGGATGTTTCGGTGCTAGCCTCCTGGCATTGGGTATGACATCTCTTTGTGGGAAGGTGGTGATGCAGTGGAAATCTGACTGGGCTAGTAATCCAGGAGAGGGCCGGGAGGAGCCACGTTCAAATCCCACCAAGGCAACTTGAATTTCCTTCATAACATCTGGAACATAGTCCTAGTCTCACTAACAGCGATGGTGAAACCATTGTCCATTGTGGGAAAACCCCTTAGGGTGGCTCAATGGTTAGCCCTGCTGCTTCACAGTGCCAGGGACCCAAGTTCAAAGGTGTGCAGGTTGGCTGTGCTAAATTGCCCTGTTATGTATGCTAGATGGGTTATCATAGAATCCCTACAGTGTGGAAGCAGGCCATTTGGCCCATCAAGTCGACTGTGACCCTCTGAAGAACATCCCACCCAGAGCCCCGACTATCCTGTAACCCTGTGTTTCCCATCGCTAACCCACCTAGCCTGGACATTTTTTAGCATGGCCAATCCTCCCCAACCTGGACATCCCTGGGCACTATGGGACAATTTAAGCACGGCCAATCCTCCCCAACCTGCACATCCCTGAACACAATGGGACAATTTAGCATGGCCAATCCACCCTAACCTATACATCCCTGGACACTATGGAACAATTTAGCATGGCCAATCCACCCTAACCTATACATCCCTGGACACTATGGGACAATTTAGCATGGCCAATCCACCTCAACCTACACATCCTTGGGCACTATGGGACAATTTAGCACGGCCAATCCACCCTAACCTGCACATCCCTGAACACAATGGGACAATTTAGCATGGCCAATCCACCCTAACCTATACATCCCTGAACACTATGGGACAATTTAGCATGGCCAATCCACCCTAACCTACACATCCCTAAACACTATGGGACAATTTAGCATGGCCAATCCACCCTAAACTGCACATCCCTGAACACTATGCGACAATTTAGCTCGACCAATCCACCCTAATCTACACATGCACGGACTGCTGGGGGAAACCGGAGTACCCGCAGGAAACAGACACGAGGAGAATGTGCAAACTCCACACACAGTTGCCCAAGGGTGGAATCAAACCTGGGTCCCTGGAGCTGTAAGCCATTGTGCTACCCATGGATTAGCGATGGTAAATGTAGGGATAAGGTGGCATGCTCTTCAGAGGGTCGGAGCAGATACAATGGGTGGAATCTGTACTGTAGGCATTTTACGGTTCACTGATAGGGAAATAAATCTGCCACTCTTTCCTGAACTAGCCCACATGTGATTCCAAAACTGCAGCAATGTTGTTGCTTCTCATGTGCCCTCTGAAATGGCCTGGCATGCCACACCATTCAAGTGGCAGTTAAGGACGGGCAACAAGTTCTGGCCTGACCAGTAATGCCCATGTGAGAGAATACAAACAGACCAGCCTGTACAATTTCGTGAGCATGGAGGTAACTGTTTCATAACCGAAAGGAAGGACTTTAGTTTTGGTCACAGAAAGGCTAAGAGAAATAAAATTAAAAACTGAACTTACAGGAGCGGGAGGTGTGGTATGGGCTGGCCTGTTAATCCAGAGACCCAGGTTACGTTCTAGAGAGCCAGGTTCGAATCCCGTCACACCAGAATTCGAATGAGAGATAATTCTGGCGTTAATGGTCTAATGGTGTGGTACAGCCGCTCAGTGGTTAGCGCACTGCTGCCTCACAGCGCCAGGGACCCGGGTTCGATCCCAGCCTTGAGCGACTGGTCTGGGTGGAGTTTTCACATTCTCCCCGTGTCTGTGTGGGTTTCCTCTGTGTACTCTGCTCTCCACCCACAGTCCAAAGAGGTGTAGTTAGGATGGATTGGCCATGCTAAACTGCCCCTAGAGTTCAGGGAGATGTAAATTAGATGTATTTGTCAGGGGTGAATGCAGAGTAATAAGGGAATGGGTCTGGGTGGGATACTCTTCGGAGTGTCAGTGTGGACTTGTTGGGCTGAAGGGCCTGTTTCCACACTGTAGGGATTCTATGATAACCGTGATTTACTTGTCAGGAAAAACCTATCTGGTTTACTCATACCCTTTAGGGAAGGAGACTATTGTCCTTACTTGATCTGGGCCTATACGTGACTCCAGACCCACAGCAATGTGGTTATCCCTTAACTGCCCTCTGGGCAATTAGGGATGGGGCAATAAACTCTGGCCTAATCAGCGACACCCCCAACTTATGAATGAATTTTTAAAAACATTATGTTGGTACCCTGACTTAAAAGAAGAATCAGAATGAAATTATTGGATTTTTGAGTAGTCTTGCTCAGAAACAAAGACCATGTTGTAGTTGGGTAGCGTCAAAGGTGAAGGAGACAGGCCGAAGGCCACAGATCAGTTGTGATCTTATTGAGTGGCAGGATAGGCTTGAGGGGCTGAGTGGTCTCCATCTGGTGGGCAGCAAGAACAGGGGGTTGGAGGGGGTGGGATTTCTGGGCAGGCAGGACTGTAGCAATGGCAACAGATTAATGCTCATTAAAACACTCCTTGTCCAGGTTGGTGGCACCCTCTTTCTGACAGACAACATCGCATAGAGTCATAGACATGTATAGCTTCGGTTCAACTTGTCCATGCCGACCAGATATCTATATCAATCTCGTGCCATTTGCCAGCACTTGGCCCCTCTCCCGCCAAACCCTTCCTATTTAAATACCCATCCAGATGCCTTTTAAATGTTGTCATTGTACCAGTCTCCACCACTTCCTCTGGCAGCTCATTCCACACATGTACCACCCTCTGTGTGAAAAAGTTGCCCCTTACATCCCTTTTATATCTTTCCCCTCTCACCCTAAACCTATGCTCTCTAGTTCTGGACTCCCCCACCTCAGGAAAAGAACTTGTCTATTTATCCTATCCATGCATCTCATAATTTTATAAACCTCTATAAGGTCACCCCTTAGCCTCTGATGCTCCAGGGAAAACAGTCCCAGCCTATTCAGCCTCTCCTTACAGCTCCAACCCTGGCAACATCCTTGTAAATCTTTTGTGTTGGGCTGTCTGTGCCCGCGTGCATGTGTGTGAGTATGCATGGGTGTGTGTGTGTGTGTGTGAGAAAGAGTTTGGGTATATGTGTATGTTTGGGTGTGGGTGAGTTTGGGTGAGTGTATGAGTTTGGGTGTGTGTGTGTTTGGCTGTGTGTGTGTATTTGGGTGTGGGTGTGAGTTTGTGTGTGTGTTTGGGAGTGTGCGTGTTTGGCGGTGTGGATGTGAGTTTGGGTGTGGGTGTGTGTTTGGCTGTGTGTGTATCTGGGTGTGGGTGTGAGTTTGGGTGTGTGTGTTTGGCTGTGTGTGAATTTGGGTGTGAGGTATGAGTTTGGGTGTGTTTGGGTGTATGTGTGTGTTTGGGTGTGGGTGTGAGTTTGGGTCTGTGTGAGTGTATGTGTGCGTGTGGGTGTGTGTGAGAGTGTGCGTGTGTGAGAGATGGTTTGGGGGGTGTGTGTTTGAGTGTGTGCGTGTGTTTGGGTGTGTGTGTGTATGTGTGTGAGCGCGTGTATGTGTGAGTGTGTTTGGGTATGTGTGTGTGTGTGTGTGTGTGTGTGTGTCAGATTTGTGTGGGTGAGGGTGAGTTTTGGGTGTGTGTGAGCTTTGGGTGTGTATGTTGAAAGCCGTGGGAAGCTGTCCTCCCTGGAGCAGAGAAGGGCAGGGAGTTAAATTCAACAGCACGAGGAATTCGACAGAGCTAATCAGTGAGACACTTTTTCCACTGGCAGCATCAACGATAACGAGACAGTGTGGATTAAAACTTTCCAAAAGAACTGGGGGCGGGGGGAGGGTAGAGAGAAAGAGAGAGAGAGGAGGACAAGCTTTTCTGGACAGAGAGTCCTTTTATATTCCAGAGTGCGGTGCCTCAGACTTCAGTTCAGTCATGAATTGGATGCATACAGGAAAAATATAAATGTTAGGCGACTGTAGGAAAAAGCAGAGCTGTGTGAGTCATTGTGGAGATGAATGTAATGGTTACCTTTATGGTACGAATATTCTGGTCTGTGAAATGTGACAACTACACAGTAAGAGAGGGGTTTAAGGATAGAGACCTCTCCCCCTTGATGTCATATAACATTTTAAAATCCTCTGATGGTTCTCTGGAGGAAAAACATAACGGCTGAAGGAGAGAATATGACATGAACATGGAAAGGACAGGATGAGTATCAGAATAAAGAGCTTGCAACTTTAACAGAAACAGAAATTGCTGGAGAAACTCAGACCTGCTGAGTCCCTCCAGCAATTTCTGTTTTCCTTTCGGCTTTCCAGCAGTCCTTTCGGGGGGGGTTTTGTTTCAATCTCAAGCTTGCAAATTGGGTTGGCCCACTGCCATCCTCTGTGTGCAGCCAGCCTCTTGGCTCTGAGTGTGAGGGAGAACCAAGACTGGGGGAAACGGCGCAGTGTCAGAGTCGCGGGAGGTTTTAACATCCCCCGGGTCAAACGGGGCAGACCCTAAATACTGCGAGCAGGGTAAACGGTAACTCACTGACACAATATACAAGCTTCATGGCTGGAAGCAGCATCAGAGCCGAACAATGCAATGCGGTTTGGTTAGGAATCTGTAATGTGGGTGATTCACCTGTAAACTATTTGTATAGAGGAACACACAACAGATAGGAAAGCAGTCATTTCTCTCTCACAGCTGTGTTCACGCATTCCTTCAGATACTCTCCCTGCCCCCAAGAGCTAACTAGCTCTTTCAGAGTGACTGGAAACCAGTGGGAAGGAAACTTTCAAAACATTCCTCTAAACGAATGAGCAAGGAGCAATTTTGGAACAGATCACTGTCCCAGCCTCTGGCATGGCACTATCTCCTGTCAGGGAGATAACGGTCACACTTAGCTTGAAGGCTTTCAAAGAATCCTGTTGGGTTCTCCATGACCTCCCACTAATGTCCCCTGTTTACTTCGAAAATAGGTGTCTCCCAACATCCTCATCAGAATCCTCCGTACCCAGGAGGGACCCATTCCTGACAGTTCCCACAAACGATAAATTTTACGCATGAGGAGCTTGTTAAAAATAGGTTCTAATGGTCAAAAGTATCGCGGATGTTGATTTTTGTCATTGCTTATGTTTTTGGCACGGATAGGTGAATTCACAATCTGTTTTCACAGATACAGAAGGTTTATATTATATCTTCCTTTGCTTAACTTGAGAGGGTATTCACGGTGCTTTCTGATGCATTTAGTTGGAATGATTTTACTTGCATCTCAAATCAAGCCATGATATTGCCTTCGCAAACATTGTCAAATCAGTGAAAGTCTATCCTCTACCGAAGCATAGAATCCCTACAGTCTGGAAGCAGGCTATTCAGCCCATCGCATCCACACTGACCCAATAGGCTAGTGCTGTTTTCCCTGGAGCGCCAGAGGCTGAGGGGCGGCCTTACAGAGGTTTATAAAATCATGAAGGGCATGGATAGGGTGAACAGACAAGGACTTTTCCTGCGGTGGAGGAGTCCAGAATGAGAGGGCGTAGGTTTAGGGTGAGAGGGGAAAGATTTAAAAAGGACCTAAGGGGCAACTTTTCCATGCAGAGGCTGGTGCACATATGGAATGAGCTACCAGAGGAAGTGATGGAGGCTGGTGCAATTACACCATTTAAAAGGCATTTAGAAGGGTATATGATTAGGAAAGGTTTAGAGGGATATGGGCCAAGTGCTGGCAAATGGAATTAGATTAATTGAGGATATCTGATAGGCATGGATGCGTTGGATCAAACGGTCTGTTTCCGTGTTGTATATCTCTATAACTCTATGAAACAATTCAAATACACCAGTTTTATAGCCTTGAGTGGAGTGGGAATATAGGAGTTAACTTGTTCTATAAAATACACAGTGAACTGGTAGGAATTGAGGGATATGGGCCAAGTACTGGCAAATGGGACTAGATTAGTTTAGGATGGAAAGTTGGACCGAAAGTTGCTATCCATCTCTATGCCTCTGTGACTCTAATTTGATGAAAATATGAATATTTGGTTAGATTTATCTGCCATTATGGAACAAGGTAAGGATAGAACAGGGATAAAAGTTTTCGACTGGTAAACGCGAACTTCACTGAGGTGAGAGATAATTCAGCAAAACAAGTGGACTGCAAACAGCTACTGGGAAATAAAATCGGTGATAGACGGTGAGAAATGTTCTGGCTCAAGTTAGAAGGCACGAGAAGGAAATTTGGTGCTCCAAGACCATACTACGGGAAACCTTACATGGGAATACAAAAAGTAAGAATGCAGAGAATTGGCAGGGTAAAAGTAAAACAGAAGAAATGAGAACAAATAAGTGAAGGGAGAAGGGAGCTGGAAAGAGACGATGTAATGAAGGCCTCAAATGTAATCATAGAGTCACTTGGCCCTTCAATCCAAGCCAAACATAATTCCCAACTAAACCGGTCCCACCTGCCTGCTTCTGGCTTATATCCCTTTAAGTCGAGAGTGTGGTGATGAGAAAGCACAGTTGGTCAGGCAGCATCTGAGGAGCAGGAGAATTGATGTTTTGGGCAGGAGCCCTTTATCAGGAATGAGGCTGGGAGCCTCAGGGGTGGAGTGATAAATGGGAGGGGTGGGCGGGGCTGGGAGAAGGTAGCTGAGAGCGCAATAGGTGGATGGAGGTGGGGGTAAAGGTGAGAGGTCAGAGAGGAAGGTGGAGCGGATGGGTGGGAAGGAAGATTGACAGGTGGGTCAGGTCATGAGGATGGTGCTGAGCTGGAAGGTTGAAACTGGGGTAAGGTGAGGGGAGGGCAAAAGAGGGAACTGGTGAAGTCCACATTGATGCCCTGGGGTTGAAGGGTCCTGAGATGGAAGATGAGGTGTTCTTCCTCCAGGTGCCGGGTGGTGAGAGAGAGGCGGTGGAGGAGGCCCAGGACCTGCATGTCCTCGGCAGAGTAGGAGGAGGAGTTGAAATGTTTGGCCATGGAGCAGTGGGGTTGATTGGTGCGGGTGTCCCGGAGATGTTCCTTAAAGCGCTCTGCTAGGAGGCGCCCAGTCTCTCCAATTTAGAGGAGACCGCATCGGGAGCAATGGATACAATAAGATCTCCAGCATCTGCAGTCCTCACTTTCTCCTATATTCCTCCAACCCTAGTGCTTTTGCTGTTTAAGTACAATTACAGCATTTAAAAGGCATCTGGCGGGTTTATGTATAGGAAATGAGCCAAGTGCTAGCAAATGGGACTAGGTTAATTTAGGATATCTGGTCAGTATGGACTGAAGGGCTTGTTTCCGGGCTGTACATCTCTGTGACTCTGTCCACTTATCCAAATGTCTTTTCAATGTTGTAACTGGACCCGCATTCACCACTTCCTCAGGAAGTTCATTCCACATACGAACCACTCTCTGCATAGTAAAATTGCCCCTCGTGTCATTTTAAAATCTTTCCCCACTCACCTTAAAGATATGCCTCTGAGTCTTGAAATCCTCCCACCCTAGGGAAAAGACAAAAAAAATTAGTGTGTCAAATCCGACTGTTAATGAACACTTTTCATCGTTCTTCACAAACTTGGGAGAAAATGCAGACATTTAAGTTAAGGCAGAGACATATGAAATATTGGATGCTCTAAATTTATTGAGAGCAAACAAAATTAAGGCTTTAATTGAAAATACATAAATAGGCAAATAACTAAGTCAAGGGGGAATGTCTGCCAGGTTACTATGAGTGGCAAGGAGGCAAATTATAGACATTCAGACCATCATTTTCTAAAACTTGCTGTCTACAGGCAAGATGCAAGAGGGCTATTGACATTTTATCATTTTTGAGAAATGGGGCAAATTTAAAAAATTATTTTTGTGGGATGAGGCCATCGCTAGCTGGCCCAGCATTTATTGCCTGTCCCCAGTTGCCCTCGGGAAGGTGGTGATGATCTGCATTCCCTGTGCTGTAGGTCGACCCATGGTGCCCTAAGGAGGGAGTTCCAGGATTTTGACCCAACGATACTGAAGGAAAGTTTCCAAGTCAGGCTGACGGGTGGCTCAGAGGGGAGAACTCGCACGGGGTGCTGTTCCCATGTATCTGCTCCCCTCGTCCTCCTGGATGGAAGTGGTCGTGGGTTTGGAAGGTGCTGTCTGAGGATCTTTGGTGAATTTCTGCAGCGTGTCTTGTTGATGGTACACACTGGCTGCTACTGAGCGCCAGTGGGGGAGGGAGTGGATGTGGTGCTAATCAAGCAGGGACTGCTTTGTCTCTGGATGGTGTTAAGCTCTTGAGTGTTGTTGGAGCTGCACTCATGGATTCAATGAGTGAGCCTAGGTCTTCGGAACAGGAGTAGGCTATTCAGCCCTTTATCCTCATTCAATAAAATCAGAACTAGCCCCACTGTGGCCTCAGCTCCACTTTCTGTGCCTCTGCCAAAAGCCTTAGCAGAATTGTCAATCAAATATCTAACTCGGCCTTGACATATATTCGACAACACAGCCTCCATTGCTGTGTTGGGACATCACGTTGAGGTTTAACAGGACATTGTTGAGGCCTCTGTTGGAGTGCTGTGTCCAGTTCTGGTCACTCTGTTACAGGAAGGATATCACTAAACTGGAGAGGGGTCAGAAGAGATTTACCAGGATGTTGCTGGGAATTGAGGGCTTGGGTTAAAAGGAGAGGCTGGAAAGACTTGGACTTTTTTCACTGGAGGGTAGGGAAGTTAAGGGGTGACCTTAGAGAGGATTATAAAATCAAAAGGGATATAGATAAGGTGAATGGCAGGCTTCATTTCCCGAGGGTGGGGCATTTCAGGAATGGGGGGGCATAATTTTCAGGGGAGAGGAGAAAGATTTAATAAGGATATGAGGGACAATTCTTGTACACAGACAGTGGTTTGTGTGTGGAATGAAATTCCAGAGGAAGACGTGGGTGTTGGTCCAGCTGTGATCTTTAAAAGACATTTCATAGAATCCCTACAGAGTGGAAACAGGCCCTTCGGCCCAACAAGTCCACATCGACCCTCCGAATAGTAACCCATCCAGAACCATTCCCTCTACTCTACATTTTACCCCTGACTAATGCATCTAACCTGCACATTCCTGTGCACTATGGGACAATTTAGCATGGCCAATCCGCCCTAACCTGCACATCCCTGGACACTATGGAACAATTTAGCATGGCCAATCCACCCTAACCTACACATCCCTGGACACTATGGGACAATTTAGCATGGCCAATCCACCCTAACCTGCACATCCCTGGGCACTATGGGACAATTTAGCATGGCCAATCCACCCTAACCTGCACATCCCAGAACGCTATGGGGTAATTTGTCATGGCCTATCCACCCTAACCTTCACATCCCTGAACACTATGGGACAATTCAATATGACCAATCCGCTCTAACCTGTTTAAGCCACCCTCACATCTGGATAAGTACATAAATAAGAAATGTTTGGAAGGGTATGGGGTAGTTGTCGGTGGATGGGACTTGTTTAATCAGGGATTATGTTTGGCATGGGTTGGTTGGAGCAAATGGTCTGTTTCTGTGTTGTATGACTAACGCTCCTGAGAGAAAGGAAGTGGGTAACACCAACTCTGTTCAACTTACTGTCGCGAAATAAACCCTTTGATCCAGAATAATGACAGACTAATTAGCTAACCTGGGTGGGAGATTTATTGGGAAATCTCTTCAGAAGGATTGCTGACAGTGGATGATCATGACTTTATCTGTAGTTAGTATTGAAGCACAATCTGCTGTTTGAATAAGATTACCAGGACGTTGGAAAATGGAGTGGGTTAGTGTTGAAGAAAATCTCGAGAGGCAGATCTTGAGCATTCGCCAGTTTATTACACGATGCACCATAGGGAGACCACTGACCCACACATGTGGCTCGGTAAGACTTTGAAGTACCACAGAAAGTTACAGGATTATATAGAGAACAAGACCCGGGCTGACCATCAATCACAAATTGTCAGGATAGTCTGAGGAGGTACCGAATCGGGGGTCAGCTCTCGGGGTCAGCCCTAATTGATGCTACACATTCCACAAGTGGACAAGGGTTGGAGGCTATCACTTAAGAGGCTGTTTACAGAGAGCTGTAACAAATGTAGGACAGAAGTCCTTAATTCGAGGAACAACACACATTAGCAATCATGGCAGGAAGAGAGAAAGCTAATAGACAAGAGGAGGCGTCTTCGAGCAGTTAAGCGACACACACCAGCAATACATCGCATCATTGTGAGAGAGGAACTAAGCAATGTGCGGGAGACCGCGGAACAGCCTCTCACAGCTCACATGCCGAGTACTATCGTTCTACGGGGTGAGGGGCACTTAATCAAAATGGTTCCTTCACTGGGAGGGAAGCCATGACCAACAAAATGGCTTCCACAGTTAGCCCTGTTGGCTGGATGTCTGGTCAGTAATGCCCACAGCCTGGGTTCAATTCCCACACTGGCAAAGGTCCTGCCTTCTCGATCTTTGCCCCTTCCTTGAAGAATGGTGACCCTTGGTGCAGGTGGTCTCTTTATCCCTCTCACGAGGGAGCAGCCCTTTGAGGCGATGGTTGACTTTCCGTTGCCCTCGCGGAGGTCTCCGGTGAACGAAGAGTTGAAAAGCTCGGGAAACTAGTTCCTGTGTGAGTACAAATCAACAAGGATCTTATGGTGTAGTTGTAGTGTTCATACGTCTGAGCCAGGAGGTTCAGGTTCAAGTCTGAAGAGATGTACAATTACATCTCTGAGCGTGTTGTTTAGAATATATCTGTAAGCACAAACTACAAGACCGCTGTGTGATAGAGTAGACTTGTCTGGATGGGTGTAGCTCTATCAACATTCAAAAGGCTTTGCAGAATAAAGCAGCCCACTTGATTGCACATTTCATTCACTGACTCCAACATTCACTCCCCGGACCATTTTCCTTTGGAATCTCTCAGGCTAACCAACTCACCGTACAAGATGGGAAGGTGCAGGCTACGATGACGAGTTGATGCAGTGCGTCTCATGGATGGTGCACCACTGGATCACAGAATCCCTGCAGTGTGGAAACAAGCCATTTGGCCCATCGAGTCCTCGCAGACCCTCTGAAGAGCACCCTACCCAGACTCAGCTCCCTGTCCCGATCACCTTGCATTTCCCATGGCTAACTTCTTTACTCAGAGAGTAGTAGGGGCGTTGAAGGCACTGCCTGCAACAGTAGTAGACTTTAAGGGCATTTAAATGGCCATTGGATAAGCGTACGGATGAAAATGGAATAAAGTAGGATAGGTGGGCTTCAGATTGGTTCCGCAGGTTGGTGCGACATCAAGGGCCGAAGGGCCTGTACTGTTTTAAATCTACCAACCTATACATGCCTGGGCATTATGGGGCAATTTGGCGCGGCCAATGTATTTGACCTGTGGGAGGAACCCCACCTAGACACGGAGAATGTGCAAACTCCACACAGACAGTTGCCCCAAGGCTGGAATCAAACCCAAGTCCCTGGTACTAACTCAGTGCTAACCACTGAGCCACCGTGCCATCACGATGTGGCTGATCCAGGTTAGTTTCTGATCAACGGTAAGCATGTTGATCTTGGCTTGAGAATGGATCAAGGGTTAATGGTTAAATTCCCTCCTGTTGGAGATGGTCACTGGCTTGTGGAATGAATGGCACTGCCCCCTTATGAAGTGAATGTAGTCTTGCTGCACATGGGCACCGTTTGCTTCAGTATATGAGGAGTTGCGAATGGTGCTGAACACTGTGCAATTATCAGTGAACGTCCCCACGTCTAACCTTACAGTGGACGGAAGGCTATTGATGAAACAGCAGAAAGTGGCGGGGCCTATGCTGAAGAACTCCTGACATCCAACGATCCTGACCACCTTCCTTTGAACTTACTCCAGCCAATTTCGAGCTTCGCCTGTGACTCCCATTGATTCCAGTTTTGCTCAGGCTCCCTGATGCCACACTCTTATCAAACGCGGCGTGACATCGATGTCTGATTTTGTTTTTGGTGATGCTTGCACCAAGGTGACAGCAGGAACTGAGTGGCCCTGGCGAAACCCAAGCTGAGTGCCAGTGAGCTGGCAACTCCTTTGCAAGTGCCATTGGGCGGTACCGTTGGCAACACCTGCCACTATTTTGTTAACCATTGAGAGTAGACTGAGAGGATGGCGACTGGTGAGGTTAAATTTTCCCTCCTTTTTCTACACAGCATCAGAGTGGGCACGTTGTGGGGACAGATGCCACTATTGTAGCTTTAATACAATGTGGTACACCCTGCCCTCAGTTATGTCTTGGTATTACGGTGAATCAATTTGGTTCTTCTGAGATGCCGGGAAGCTTAGGGAGAAGCCGCAATGGATCATTCACTTGGCCCTTGTGGGCAGAAGGATAGATGCAAATGCTTCAGCCATTTCTTTCGCACTGATGTGCTGGACCCCTCCATCGTTGGGATCTTTATAGAGCCTGCACCTCCTGCCAATTGCCAAACACCATTCCCGACTGGATGTTCAGGAACATACAGAGCTTAGGGTTCCTATTAGTTAGATGTGGGATCCTTTGATCCATCGCTTCCTGTTTGGAGTGCAATGAATCTTGTGTTGTAGCTCCACCGAAGTCTAATTTCTGTGAGGGTTAGGAATCGCTGACTGAAAGGATGGAAGGGGCAGAACCTTGGAGAGCTCTTGAATACGGACCTGAGAATCTTGATTTGATTTATTATTGTCACATGTACCTAGATACAGTGAAAAGTTTTGTTTTGTGTGCAGATCGTACTACCCAGAATGCATTAGGATAATAGAACAGAACGAGGAATACAACGTTGCTGACACAGAGAAGGTCCGCATAGAGGAAGGTCAACATTAAAGTTAAAACTTGAGAGGTCCGTTCAGAAGTCTAGTAACAGTGGGGAAGAAACTCTGTTCATACGTGCATACAAACATTTATATCTGCTGCCTGTCAGAAGAGGGTGAAAGAGAGTGTAGCCTTCTAACCTACAACATCACTGAGCAGGAGCTGCAACGGTGCAAAAGTTTGACTTCCTGCTCCTCGGATGCTGCCTGACCTGCTGTACTTTTCCAGCACCACTCTAATCTTGACTCTAATCTCCAATATCTGCAGTCCTCACTTTTGCCTAGTTCATTTTGGTGCTTTAAATGGGCCAAAGGGCCGACTACGCAACAGGCCTCAGTGACTCCACCATTCACTCTAACAGAATTACGAGCGACACAATCAGAGGAAGCATTGGAATTCCTACAAGAAGCAGCTGGGGACTTGTTCAGAAAAGATTAGGAAACCAGCCCGCGGAAATGTGAATAGAGCGAATCGGGAACATTTAACAACTTTGTTAACAATTGAGAGGATGGGAGAGGTCGTGACACAGTGGCAATATCATTCAGGCCTCACCATCCCATAGGACTATCTAATGCTCTGGGGACCTGCGTTCAAATACCATTGTGGTAGCTGGTCGAGCGTAAGCTCAATTGATAAAACTCAAGTGTGAAGCTCGTCTTTTTAACTGTGGCCACAAAACTATTGTTGATTTTAAGCGATGGGACCCAAGGAAACTTGCCCAATTAGACCCAGAATCAGCTGATTTGAAGGAAGCAGAGTACAATAGTCAGGTTGTTTTTGTGACTGTAATGATGTGTCCAGTGGCTCCCACAGGGGCCAGTGTTAGGGCTTTTGTTGTTTGTGGCATGTATTAATGATTCAGACATGAATGTAGGAGGGTCAGTCAGTAAGGCTGTGGATGGTAGCTCAGTGGTTAGCACTGCTGCCTCACAGTGTTAGGGACCCGGGTTTGATTCCTGCCTTGGGTTGACTGTCTGTGTGAGGTTTGTACGTTCTCCCTGTGTCTGTGTGAGTTTCCTCCGGGTGCTCTGGTTTCCATCCACAATCCAAGGATGTGCAAGTTAGGGTGGATTAGCCATGCTAAATTGCCCCACACTGTCCAGGATGTGCAGGTTAGGGTGGATTGGCCATGCTAAATTGCCCATAATGTTCAAGAATGTGCAGGTTAGGGTGGATTGGCCATGTTAGGTTGCCCATAGTGTTCAGGAGTGTGCAGGTTCAGGTGGGTTGGCCATGCTAAATTGTCCCATAGTGTTCAAGGATGTGTAGGTTAGCTGCCTTTGTCAGGGATGAATGTAGGGGAATGAGTCTGGGCGGATTACTCATTGGAGGGTGGTGTGGACTTGTTGGGCCAAATGGTCTGTTTCCACACTATAGGGGTTATATGAAAATTGGTGGGGTTGAAACTAATAAAGGAGAAATAAGATGGGCTTGTCAGAATGTGGCTGTACGAGACATTGGTTAGGCCATTTCTGGAATACTGTGCTCAATTCTGGTCTCCCTGCTACAGGAAAGAAAGATATTGTGAAACTTGAACGGGTGCAGAAAAGATTTACAAGGAATGTTGCCGGTGTTAGAGGGTTTGAGCTATAGGGAGAGGCTGAATAGGCTGGAGCTGTTTTCCCTGGAGCATCGGAGGCTGAGGGGTGACCCTATAGAGGCGTGAGGGCAAAAATATTCACCCACCGAGTGGGAGGTGGGGCGGAATCTGGAACTCATTGCCTGTAAGGGTGGGAGTAGCAGAAACCCTCATCACGTTGAAGACGTATTTACTTGTGATGCCAAGGCTGTGGGCCACATGGTGGGAAATGGGATTTGAATACTCAGGTGGTTGTTTTTGACAGGACACAATGGGCTGAAGGGACTTTTCTCTGTGATGTCGATCTCTTCCGCCCCCTGTGAAAAAATATCTTGTGCCCTCTCTGTTTTAAATTGATGACCCCTCGATTCTAAATAGCAGGCCTTGGTTCTAGATGCTTCTATAAGCAGAGACATCCTCTTCACACCTATCCTGGCAAGACCCTCAGCATCTTTCACCTTATTTAATTGTATGCAGTTTCTTTACGCTTGATCAACGTTCTAAAAATATAGATGGTGGGTCGTTTGCAACTGTTCCAACTTGTTGGAATACGTTCTACATGTTTTGAAATATGCTCTTGAATGCATGTCACTGCATCATTGACAGTGAGAACCTTTTTCCACGTATGGAGTCAGCTATTACAAGGGGGCATAGCTTTAAATTAAGGGGGGGTAGGTATAGGACTGATGTTAGGGGTAGGTTCTTCACTCAGCGAGTCGTAAGTTCATGGAATGCCCTGCCAGTAGCAGTGGTGGACTCTCCCTCTTTATGGGTATTTAAGCGGGCATTGGATAGGTATATGGAGGATAGTGGGTTGGTGTAGGTTAGGTGGGCTAGGATCGGCGCAACATCGAGGGCCGAAGGGCCTGTACTGCGCTGTATTCTTCTATGTTCTATGTTCTCTGTTCTATCTTGATTGACCTAATTTGCCCAATTACTTTTTACTGGCGTTCATTAATTGGCTTTCTGTAAGCTTTCTTATAAAAAATAACCTCAGATCCCCTCCCCTCTCCCTGAAGCTAAATGTAAAATTCAATTATATCCTGGTCACTGCTACCCGGGGATACCGTGGTAGTGAGATCATATAATGAATTCTATCTCATTGCATACTACAGGGAGCTTGTTCTGCAAATGGCTCCTGAAGACGCTGTCCTCAGAAATAATCTCGAAAGCATGCTTATGGGCTCCACAACTCTTTGTCCAGCTGACTTTTGCAGTCCATTTACAAGTTAAAATCTCCCGTTAATACTCCATCTGCTCTCTGATAAACTTCCATTATTTCTGCTGTTATGCCACACCCCGATTGTATACAGCCTGAACACCACTCACCGAAGGGTCTCCACCATTTACCAAGAAGGGACTGACTCACAGCGCCAAGGACCCGAGTTCAATTCCACCCTCGAGTGTGCAGTTCACACATTCTCCCCGTGTCTGCGTGGGTTTCCTCAGGGTACTCTGGTTTCCTCCCACAGTCCAAAGATGTGCAGGCTAGAGTGAATTGGCCAGGATAAATTGTCCCATAGTGTTCAGGGATGTGTAGGTTAGGTGCATTAGTCAGGGGAAACGTAGAGTAATAGGGTAGGGGAATGCGTCTGGGTGGATACTGTTCGGAGGGTCGGTGTGGATGTGGGCCAAAGGTAAAAACAAGGACTGCAGATACTGGGAACCAGAGTCTAGATTAGAGTGGTGCTGGAAAAGCACAGCAGGTCAGGCAGCATCCAAAGAGCAGGAAAATCGATGTTTCGGGGAAAAGCCCTTCATCAGGAGGACCTGTTTCCACACTGTAGGGATTCTATGATTCTATGATTTCGATTTTGTGATTCAAAATGTTAAAAATCGCACAACACCAGGTTGTAGTCCAACAGGTTTATTTGGAATTACAAGCTTTCAGTGTTGCTCTCCTTCATCAGGTAGCTAGTTGGGGTAGGATCATAGGACACAGAATTCATAGGGAAAGACCAAAGTGTCATCCAACTGATGCAATGTATTGAACAAACCTAGATTACTGTTCGGTCTTTAATCACATAGAAATGGGGATGCAGGTTTCGGTTAATTAATATGTAAATCCCAGACATCTTTCAAGTCACAGTCCTGAGGTAACTTAAGGTTTTATTTAGTAAAAAGATATCTCAGCTCAGACAATGCGTTACAGGTGTAAGGTTAGAGTCTGTCTGTATCCCAATCTTGATTTAGTCATTTTTTTTGTAAAAAAGAATCCTTAAGTTATCTCGGGATGCGACTTGAAAGAAGTTCTGGGATTTACATAGGATGGATTGCAGATTTCAATTCATTAATAAGTGATTAAAGACTGAACAGCAATCTAGGTTTGTTCAATACATCGCATCAGTTGATCTTTTACTATAAATTCTGTGCCCTAGGATCCTGTCCCACTAGCTCCCTGACGAAGGAGCAGCGCTCCGAAAGCTTGTGAATTTCAAATAAACCTGTTGGACTATAACCTGGTGTTGTGTGTTTTTTTAACTTTGTCCACCCCAGTCCAAAATCGGCACCTCCACATTTTGGAAGGTTGAAATTGTACCAGCCTCCATCACTTCCTCTGGCAGCTCGTTCTATATACACATCACCCTTTTACGTGTAAAGGTTACTCCTCAGGTCACTTTAAAAATCTTTCCCCTCTCACCTTAAACTTTTGCTGTGTTGGGGTGTGATGCTGTTCAGAGGGTTGCTGCAGACTCAATAGACCGAATGACCTCTTTCTATACCATAGGAATTCTATAATGATAAAATGAATCACCGTCAGTGCTTGCAACGAGATATGCTGTTCTTTGGTGCTGTGTCTGGTTATTATCAAGTCAGGCAGCATCCAAGGAGCAGGAGAATCGACGTTTCGGGCATGAGCCCTTCCTGAAGAAGGGCTCATGCCCGAAACGTCGATTCTCCTGTTCCTTGGATGCTGCCAGACCTGCTGCGCTTTTCCAGCAACACTTTATCAGCTCTGATCTTCAGCATCTGCAGTCCTCACTTTCTCCTGGTTATTATCAATGCAACTCAACTCCAGGCATCATTACAACCTTGGCCCAAATATGGACTAAAGGACAGAATGCTAGAAGTGACATGCGAGTGATGACATCAAGACAAACCTAAGGATGGATGATCGTACGCCAAGGAAAAAGAAATACTGTTAATGGGGACTGAAATAACTCCACAGAGGTCGGTATTCTGTCGCTAAGTCACTCTTTACTTAAATGTGGAGAGACCTTGACACTGACCCGGCTCCCTCAGAGCCAGCTTTCAGCATTAACAGAATTCCTGACCCTCCTGTTTACATCTGTCAACTAGGGGCTCTCTGATTGGGCCAGATTAGCAGTCAGGGTTCCCTGATTGGAGCAGATTAACAGCCAGGGCTTCCTGATTGGACCAGCCTAACAGCCAGGGCTCCCTGATTGGACCAGATTCACAGCCAGTGCTCCCTGATTGGACCAGATTCACAGCCAGGGCTTTCTGATTGGACCAGGTTAACAGCCAGGGCTCCTTGATTGGACGAGGTTAACAACTGGGCGTCCCTGATTGGACAAGGTTAACAGCCCCAATCAGGGAACACATGTTCTATGAGGTACATGTTCCAATCACTACAGGGACCATAAGTGGGTGAAAATGGGTTAGCTGTGCTGAAAGCAAGGCCTGGGATGTTGGGATGGGTAAAGGGTATGGAAGAAGATGCTCAGGTTCTAAAATTATTGCATCCGATATAGAGTCATGATGGCTGCAGGGTCCTCAAGTGGAAAATGAGATGCTGTTCTTCAAAGTTGCATTGAGCCTTACTGGGGCAATACAATAGGCCCAAGACAGAAATGTTGGCCGGTAACACAGTGATGTGTTGAAGTGGAAGGCAACTGGTAACTCAGGGCCGTTTTTGTAGGCAGAAAGGAGTTCTGTAGTGCAGTCATCCAGTTTGCATTTCGTCTCTCCATTGAGGAACCCACATGTGAGCAGTCAATGTCATCCACTAGATCAGTTAGTTTGGGGTTTGGAGTCACATGTTGGCCAGACCAGGTAAGGAGATCAGATTTCCTTCCTAAAGGGTATTGGTGAGCCAGATGGGTTTCACTAAAATTGACAATGTGTTTTGTAATCACCATTAGGCCAACCCTTTGTTCCAGATAGAGAATGGTGGTGATTGCTAATTCCTTTGGGATCTATTTTGTTTGCCCTTTGCTTTTTGATACGTTCCATTGAGTGTTTGAACACCATTTGTCTGTTATCCATCTTTGCCTCATGTTAATTTATGGATGTTAGGCTATAAGACACGTGTATCATTGCACAGTCCAAAACCCCCTTTTTGGTCTAAAGTCTTTGCATGTCTGGCAAATGTTTCAAATGCAATTGGCGACATATTTTTTGTTCCCAAAACAAAACGTGGCTGAACCTTTTTTCTAATAGATAGGTTAAAAAAGTGTTTGGCACACTTGCCTTCATTGCTCAGTGCTTTGAGTACAGGAGTTGGGGTGTCATGTTGATGTCGTACAGGGCATTGGTGAGGCCTCTTCTGGGATACTATGCCCAGTTCTGGTCACCCAGTTATAGGTAGGATATAATCAAGCTGGAGAGGGTTCAGAAGAGATTTACCAGGACGATTTAGATTAGATTCCCGACAGAGTGGAAACAGACCCTTTGGCCCAACCAGTCCACACCGACCCTCCGAAGAGTAACCCACCCAGACCCATTTCCCTCTGACTAATGCACCTAACACTATGGGCAATTTAGCACGGCCAATTCACCTGACCTGCACATCTCTTTGGATTGTGGGAAGAAACCGGAGCACCCGGAGGAAACCCACGCAGACACGAGGAGAACGTGCAAACTCCACACAGACAGTCGCCCGAGGCTTGAATCAAACCTGGGACCCTGGCGCTGTGAGGCAGCAGTGCTAACCACTGAGCCACCGTGCTCAGGTTTGAGTTATAAGGAAAGGCAGGGACCTGGAGTGTAAGAGGCTGCGAGGGACCTTATTGAGGTTTATAAAATCATGAGGAGTTTTGACGGAGTTAACTGTGGGTGTCTTTTCCCTAGGTTAGGGATTTCAAGATGAGGAGTTTTTTTTAAGGTGAGAGGTAGAAAGATTTTTTTTTTAAAAAGACCCAAGAGGCTTTGTTTTACGCAGAGGGTGGTTCGCATGTGAAATGAACTTCCTGAGGAAGTGGTGGATATGGGTACAATTGCAATGTTTAAAAGACATTTGGATAAGTACATGGATAGGAAAGATTTGGAGGGATATGGTCCAAGAGCAGGCAGGTGGGACGAGTTTAGTTTGGGATTATGGTCGGCATGGATCAAACGGTCTGTTTCTGTGCTGTATGATTCCATGACTCTATGACTGAAGCACATGCAATCAAATCCCTTCATGATTGGTCCATATCGTCACTCTGTGGTTAATTGTAAAACGTGTTGTGATAGGTGGAAGAGTGGGACCAGAAATAAATCTGAGCAAGCCTCCAACATTAGTTTCAACGATATCCATGAGCTTGTAATTTTCTGACTGGAATGCCATATAGGGCTTTATTAGAAGCTCTGATAAAATCCATGAATCAAACAGACTTAGCTCACTGACCCTCCTTGTTATTTTTGTTCTCCTAGATTTATAGGGAATGTAAATTGTATCTTTTCGTGGGTTAGTAAAGGATACTTTTTTTTTCTGCAATTGTTTTGAAGCCCAAAATGAGGAATGTTAGAATTTTACTGGATAGAATCCCTACAGTGTGGAAGCAGGCCATTCGGCCCATCAAAGAAGAGCGTCCCACCCAGACCCACCTTATCCTCGTAACCCAGCCTGCGCGTCCCCGGGAGCTATGGACAATTTAGCATGGTCAGTCCACCCTAACTTGCACAGTGTTGGACAGTGGGAGGAAACCAGAGCACCCAGAGGACACCCACGCAGAAAAGGGGAGAATGTACAGTATCACCTGAGGCTGGAATAAAACCTGGATGCCTGCTGTTGTGAGACAGCAATGTTAACCACTGAGCCACTGTGTCCAAAGTAGGCTGTATTATAAGAACAGAAGAACTAGGAGCAGGAGTTGGCCATCTGGCCCTTCAAATCTGCTCCACCACTCAATAAGATCATGGCTAATCTTTTTGTGGACTCAGCTCCACTTACCCATGTTATTACCATATCCCTTAATTTCTTTATTTTTTTTCAAAAGTGTATCTACCTTAGCTTTAACAGTGATGACTGAAATAGTGTCAACTATTTCCCTGGGCAAGGAATTCCATCGATTAACAACCCTCTGTGTGAAGAACTTACTTTTCTGTACCTGTGTTATACCTGTAGATAGGTGACCCGCTGAAAAGTACAGGCAGTCCAACGATTCAAACAAGACCTTGCTTGACCAAAGCCACACTGACAGTCCTTAACTAATTCGCGCCCTTCCAAAATGACCATGAACTCTGTCTCCTTTAAATGTCCATATGAATAAGGACGAGTCATAGGATAAAAATCATTTGATGGAAATTAGGTCTCCATGCTGAATCTGAACACTCCCGAATTACCAACCTTTTGTGATTCATTTACGAGTATGTTCAGATTCCTCTGCATTGCTTCATTCTGCATCCACTGTCCATTAAATATGAATTCTTCCTCATAATTTGGACAACTTCTCATTTTTCCACATCATATTCCGTTGACCAAATGTCTTGCCCGCTCTCCTGATGTAATGACATACCTTTTCAGGCTCTCTGGACAAACCACTACCTTGCTATTATCAGCAAATTTGTCCCTTCATCCAAGTCCCTGATGCAGATTGCAAAGTTTTAGTCTCTGTGCTTCTCTCAGTCTGAAAGTGACCTAAAGAGATACCAGGAGATTGAAGGGACAGTAAATTTGGACGAGATGTGAGGTGAAACGTTTTTAGTCAGAGGGTGGCGGGAATCTGGGGCTCACTGCCTGTAAGGGTGGGAGAGGCAGAAACTCTCATAACATACTAGAATTATGGAATGAGCTGCCAGAGGAAGTGGTGGAGGCTAGTGCAATTGCAACATTTAAAAGGTATTTGGATGTGTATATGAATAGGAAGGGTTGGGAGGGATATGGGCCGGGTGCTGGCAGGTGGGACTAGATTGGGTTGGGATATCTGGTCAGCATGGACAGGTTGGACCGAAGGGTCTGTTTCCATGCTGTACATCTCTATGACTCCAGTATTTAGATGTGCGCTTGTGAATGCAAGGCTAAGGGCCAAGTGCTGGAACAATGCGGTTTGAATTGTTGGGTGGTTATTTTTGACCAGCATGGCGATGATAGGCCAAATGATTTTTTTCCGTGCTGTGGAGCTCTTTGACTTTATTGTCATTTGCCGTGCAGGAGTTGAGAGGTCATGTTGTGGTTACACAGGAAATTGGTTTGGCCACTTCTCAAATATTGTATTCAATTCTGGTCTCCTGGCTCTTTGAAAGACGTTGTGAAACCTGAAAGGGTTCAGAAAAGATTTACGAGGATGTTGGCAGGGTTGGAGGGTTTGAGCTATCGGGGAAGGCTGATTAAGCTAGGCTATTTTCCCTGGAACCTCAGAGGTGAGGGGTGACCTTTTATAGAGGTTTGAAAATTAATCATGAGGGGCATGGATAGTTTGAATCGTCAAGCTCTTTTCCCCAAGGTAGGAGAGTCCAAAACTAGAGGGCGTAGGTTTAAGATGAGAGGGGAAAGATTTAAAAGGAACCTAAAGGACAACTTTTTCATGCAGGGGGTGGTGCATGTATGGAATGAGCTGCCAGAGGAGGTGATAGAGGCTGGTAAATTGCAGCATTTAAAAGGCATATGGATTGGTATATGAATAGGAAAGTTTGGAGGGATATGGGCCAAGTTCTGGCCAATGGGACTAGATTTATTTAGGATATCTCATCAGCATGGATGAGTTGGACTTGAAGGGTCTGCTTCCATGCTGTACATCTCGATGATGCTTTGAAGCAATTCAAATACACTAGTTTTATAATCTTGAGCAAAGATTTGGAGTGGGAATCCGTACGATGTAGGAGCGACCGTGTTCAATAAAGTACACAGTGAACTGGTAGAAATTGACAGGAACAAATGCTTGGTGCCTTTCAACAAAGACAAAACAGGAGGCAGTCATTTGCACAAACTGCAAAGACCAATTGTTTCTCCGACAGTATCAACAATCTTTCTTCCTAACGCCAAGCAAACAGTGAAACAAATACTGCCAAAGGAAATACACAAAGCTTGAAAACTGCAGACTATTTTCATGTATATGTTTTCAATACCAGGACTCCCATCAGATTAGGTCATGCCTAGTTTAGCGAACATTACCCTTATATATGTTTGTGGATAAAATTTATCTAAAATTATACTTGTAAGATTTGTAAAAGTGCATTACAAAACATTTTGACTTGAAAACTGTGTAAAATTAAATTTATGATAAAGTTCAACTTGTCTCTATACATCACTTTTAGGTGTCTTAGTGTGATTTATAATGTTCTTAATGTAATATATTCCATAGGCAGTTAGACAACCTGACAGCAAATCAAAATGAAAATCATGGAAAACGTTAACAGAAATACACTTTTCCGCATGCAGTATTGCCTGTGCTCAATGCAGTTTCAAAACTCTTGATGTTCACAAGTAGCTGGTCTGGTATCAAGCCTGCAGTCTAGGGAGAGGCCACTTGAGTCTGCAATGACCCTCCGAAAAGTATCCAATCCAGACTCTCCTGTCCCCCTCCCCCTACCACCCCTATCACCCTTCCCCCACCACCATAACCCCTGCATGGCTAATTCACCCAGCCTGCATATCCCTACATTTTAGCATGACTAATACACCTGACTTGCACATCCTTGGACTGTGGGGGGGGGAACTGGAGAAAACCCCACGCAGGGAACACGCAAACTCCACAAAGGCAGTCACCCGAGGCTATAACTGAACCAGGATTCCTGATGCTGAGGCAGCAGCAGTAAACACTGAGCCACCGTGCCCCCAACCCCCCCCCACCCCGCCCCAATCCCCACCTTATTCTAAAGTTTCCAGACCCTCAGAAAACTCTGGCTGAAAGACCCTTCCCTATTGAGCCCTATGGAGGCTGCCCTCAGCTTAGAGTCACAGAGATGTACAGCGTGGAAACAGACCCTTCAGACCATGCCGGCTAGATAACCTAAACTAATCTAGTCCAGCACTTGTTCCTAAACCCTCAAAACCCTTCCAATAATATATCCATCCTTTTAAGTGTTTTAATTGTACTAGCCTCCATCACTTCCTCTCACAGCTCATTCCATACACACAGCAGCCTCTATGTGAAAAAAATCTCCCTTAGCTCGTAGTTCTACACTTTGGAACACTTAGTTTAGGACAGCTCTTTGCACGGGGTATACCAGCGTGTTTCAGGAATGTGGTAATCCCGATAATGGGGAATCACTAATTAATCTCAGCACGGTGGCGCAGTGGTTAGCACTGCTGCCTCACTGCTCCAGGGGCCTGGGTTCGATTCTAGCCTCAGGCAACTGTCTGAGTGGAGTTTGCACATTCTCCCTGTGTTTGCATGGGTCTCCTCCGGGTGCTCTAGTTTCCTCCCACCATCCGAAGATGTGCAGGTTAGGTGAATTAGCCATGCTAAATTGCCTTGTAATGTTCAGGGATGGGTTGGCTACATGCATTAATCAGGGGAAATATAGCGTAAGAGGGATAGGAAAATGGGTTTGGGTGGGATACTCTTTGGAGGGTTGGTGTGGGCCACATGGCCTGTTTCCACACTGTAGTGTTCATCAGGGATGTGTTGGTCAGGTGCATTCATGAGGGATAAATGGAGAGTATTAGGATAGGGGAAGAGGTTTGGGTGCGATATTCCTCGGAGGGTCAGTGTGGATTTGCTGGGCCGAAGGGCCTGTTTCCACACTCTAGGGATTCTATAATTAATTCTGCAGGGATTCTATGATTCCTCATGGAGCTTGTTGAGTGAGAGTTCCCTTGGAAACAGGTACGGGCCTGCCCTGGAACTCATTACCGGAGCCCTTTGTCAAGCAGACCTGGATATCTCTGAACAGGTTGATAGGCAAAATAGATAAAGGGCAGACCCAGAAATAGTAGTGTGCCTCCCATGGGATCCAGAGCCTGGGTTCAAATCCCCCTTCCTCCAATGGTGTATAATACCATCTTTGAACAGGTTGATTATGGGGGTAAACAAATAAAGTAGACCCAGTACTACCCCTCCCTCACTTTGTTGACGTCCATTGTCTGTAATAGATTTTGTGTGTAAATGTCAAATTGGCTGTAGAGCAAATTTGCTGGTAATGGTTAAAAGTGCAAAAAATGAAGTAATAGAATCCGTACAATGTGGAGGCAGGCTATTCAGCCCATCGAGTCCATTGTGACCCTCCAAAGAGCAAGTCACCACTCCTACCCTAACCCTGTACTTTCCATAACCAATCCACCTAACCTTGCACATCTTTGGGAGTGTGAGAGGAAACACACGCAGACACACACAGTCACCCACGGCTACAATCGAATCTGGCCCCCAGTGCCATGTAGTAGCCATTGAGTCATGGTAGGCTTAGTGTTGGAAACGTTATTCAGTTATGTGTAAGAGCCCTCCTGAATAAGAAAAAGAAAGCAGACCCACGGGAATGTTGCCAGGTCTCAAGGGCCTGAGTTTCAGGGAGAGGTTGGACAAACCAGGATTTCTTTCTTTAGAACATAGGTGACTGGGGAGTGTGGGGGGGTGGGATGGTGTTGGCCATTATAGAAATGTATAAGGTCATGGGGGGCATGGATAAGGTGAATGCACTGTGTTTTTTTCCCAGGATTGGGGAATCGAGGACTAGAGGGTATCAGTTTGAGGTTAGAGGGGAAAGAATAAAAGGGAACCTGAGGGGCAACGTTTTTACATAGAGGAATGTCGTGGTGGTGTGCCTTTTTTAGTATCAGTTGAGCTAGACCTTGAAGCTTGTTTGAAGGTCCTAGTAACGGGATATTCTGCCAAGTGACCGCCAGGGAACCACCCGACAGCCCCTCCAATCTCTATCCTCCCGCAGTACATCTCTGGGTATTATTTTGAGGACTGCAACCTGCTGGACTTGTAGTGTATCTCAGTATAAAATTCTCCACTGAAGGGACAGGTTCCACAGCACATGAGTCAGGAATCATACAGTACAGCAAAGGCCCTTCGGCCCATCCAATCTGCGCTGGCAACAAAACTGCTCTAAATCTACACCAGTCCCGCTTTTCAGCACCAGGCCCAAAGCCTTCAACATCAGGGTACCTCAAGTACTCATCCAGGTACTTTTTAAAGGCTATGAGCTTCCCTCTTCTCTATGACCCTCCCTGCAGTGGATTCTGGATCTCATGGGCGGAACTCATTTTCCTCAAATACCCTCTAAACCTTCTTTCAATGTAAAATTGTTCCCCTACTCCCCCCTTGTTTTTGTAACATTGTCAAAGGAGAATTGCTGCTTTCTACCAACTTAGTCCATGCCTCTCACAAGCTTATACACCTCTCTCAGGCTGCCCCCAACCTTCTCCGCGTGAAAGAAACCTGAGTTTATCCAGTCTCTCTTCAGAACCGAAATATTCCATCCCAGGCAACATCCTGGTGAACCTCCACCTCATCCCCTCCAGTATGATCACCTACTTCCGAGAGTGTGACAATCCCAGAACTACACACAGCACTCCAGTCAAATAGCTAAACCGTCTTGTCCAGCTCCAACATAGGGTGGCCTGGTGGCTCAGTGGGTTAGCACTGCTGCCTCACAGCGCCAGGGACCCGGGTTCGATTCCAGCCTCCGGGCGATTGTATGTGTGGAGCTTGCACATTCTCCCTGTGTCTGCATGGGTTTCCTCTGGGTGCTCTGGTTTCCTCCCGCAGTCCAAAGATGCACAGGCCAGTGAATTGGCCATGCTAAATTGTCCCATAGTGTTAGGTGCATTAGTCAGGAGTAGATATAGGGTAGGGGAATGGGTCTGGGTGGGTTACTCTGAAGAGGCGGGTTCCTCTTCAGAGGGTCGGTGTGGATTTGTTGGGCCAAAGGGCCTGTTTCAATACTGCAGGTAATCTAAACTCCCTGCTGCCATGTACACCTTCTAATTACCCTATTAACCTGTCCTTCAGGTAACTGTAGACAAGATCCTAATTTGGAGCATTTAGTAGCAACAGTGTCCAGCCCCCAACTTTAGCAACCAATACAGAAATTGCTGAAAAAATGTCAGCAGGTCTGACAGCATCTGCAGGGGAGGCAACAGTGGTATTATGCTGGACTGTTCATCCAGAGCCTCGGATAATGTTCTGGGGGAATTTGGGTCCAAATCCTGTGCACAGCAGGTGGTGGAATTTGAATTTGATGAAAATCTGCAAATTAAGAGTCCCAATGGTGACCATCGTCAGGAAAAACCCATCGGTAATGTCCTTTAGGGAAGGAAATTGCGGTCCTTACCTGGTCTGGGCCTACATGCGACTCCAGACCCACAGCAATGTGGCTGACTCTTAACTGCCCTCTGGGCAATTAGGGATGGGTAATAAATGCTGGTCTAGCCAGTGACATACTGATGTTCTTACGTTCTTGTCAGTGAGAGGGCAGGTAAAGGGAGCTGAGCCCACAAAAAGATCAGCCATCACTCTATTGCTGGGGGCAGCAGGTTCAAAAGGTCAGATGGCCTACTCCTGCTCCTAGTCCTTATGATTTTATACTCATCCTGTGCATAAATATTCAAAATTTATAGAGAAAATTAATGTTTTGGGTTCAGTGTCATCGAGTTACAGAGAAATACAGCACACAACCAGACCCTTCGGTCCAACTTGTCCATGCCAACCGGACATGCTATCTTAATCAAGTCCCAGTTGCCAGCATTTGGTCCCTATGCCTCTAAACCCTTCCTAGTCATACACCCACCCAGATGGCCCTTAAGTGTTGTAATTGTACCAGCCTACACCACTTCATCTGGCAGCTCATTCCATACACGCACCACCCTCTGCGTGAAAAATCAATGCCCTCCAGTTTTGGACTCGCCTAGTCTTAGGAAAAGGCCGTAAGACCATAAGACATAGAAGTGGAACTAAGGCCATTCAGCCCATCGAGTCCACTCCACAATTTAATCACGGCTTAGACCTTAACTATTCACGCTATCCACGTCCCTCATGATTTTATAAGCCTCTATAAACCAGCATCTGACGCTCCAGGGAAAACAGCCCTAGCCTATTCAGCCTCTCCCAACAGCTCAAACCCTCCAACCCTGACAATGCCCGGGTAAATCCTTTCTGAACAGGGACCCATCTTCAGAACGTGGCACCATCAGGACAGTTCAAACCATAATGACACATCACGTTTGTCTATCAAGGATCCACATGCAGTTGGCACACAGGATGAGGCAGAGTTGGACATTTTATGGCGATGCCACCACAGCAGAAACACCTGAATGATTTCACCCTTCCGTCTCACACTTCCTGGGACAGTCAACAATGTAGTGTCAGTGGAGATTTTGGGAAGACCAACTTCTGAAACAATGCTAGCATCAAGCTAGTGTTGAAAGCTGAGTTTTCACAATGATTCAGTGCAGACACAGTATTGCCTTAATTTGGTGGCGATTGGTAAGCCACAGAGAACTTCACACATTGTCAATGGTATGTACTTCACCACTTCAGTTTCATTTGTCAGTCAACTGGATGTAGAAACTCACTGATTACTCATTCCTCAGCGATTTCAGGCAACACAGGGCAGAACAATCAATTGTCTGCAGACAAAAGCCAAACACTGAGACAATTTGTTATTTCCCTTCATTACATCGGTAAAGAAACATGTGTTTGCATAATATATCACTTGTAGTAACAAACATGGAACAACAATGCCTCATTTTCCCACACCGGCTAATTATATTTCTGCATGCGGTTCTCTTGTTTCCTGTGTTCAGATTTGTTTTGTAGGTGCAATTATTAAACAGCAGTGGTTGTTTGGTAAGCCTTTGCGGTGCATTGTTATAGGTGCAGATGTTGGCAAAATAAATCGCTTCTTTAAGACCTCTATAATCTTTAAGGATTATAAAAAAGACCTTGCATTACACAGGGTGATTCAAGATTTGATGAGCATAATTTGCTTATGGATTGTTGATCCTTGTTTCAAGGGGATGGTGTATAGAAAGCCTTATTGTAATGGCAGCTCAGTGGTAAGCACTGCTGCCTCACAGTGACATGGGTTCGATTCCAGCCTCAGGTGACTGCCTGTGTGGAGTTTGCACGTTCTCCCCATGTCTGTGTGGGTTTCCTCTGGTTGCCTCCCACAGTCCAAAGATGTGTATTCTGGGTGGATTGGCCAAGCTACCGTGTCCAGGAACGTGCAAGCTAGGAGGGGGGGGGTTGTTTAGCCACAGGAAAAGCAGGAATACAGGGATGGGGTAGGGAGTGGTCTGGGTGGGATGCTCTTCGGAAGGTCGGTGTGGACTGGATGGGCCAAATGGCTTGCTTCCACACTGTACGGATGCTGTGAGTTGCACAAGGTGCTGGTAACACCACACGCTGGTGGGGTGGCACAGTGGCTCAGTGGTTAGCAGGGCTGTCTCACAGCGCCAGGGACCTGGGTTCGATTCCCACCTTGGGGCAACTGTCTGTGTGTAGTTTGCACATTCTTCCTGTGTCTGCGTGGGTTTCCTCCAGATGCTCCAGTTTCCTCCCACAATCCAAAGTTGTGCAGGTTAGGGTGGATTGGCCTTGATAAATTGTGCCATAGCGTTCAGGGATGTGTAGGTTAGGGTGGACTGGCCATGCTAAATTGTCCCATAGTGCCCAGGGATGTGTAGGTTAGGGTGGATTGGCCGTGCTAAATTGTCCCATAGTGTCCAGGAATGTGCAGGTTAGGGTGGATTGGCCATGATAAATTGCCCATCGTGTCCAGGGATGTGCAGGTTAGGGTGGATTAGCCATGCTAATTTAAGCTAGGACAAATGTTCGGCACAACATTGTAGGCCAAAGGGCTGTTCTGCGCTGTATTGTTCTATGTTCTATGTCCCATAACGTTCAGGGATGTGCAGGTTAGGTTGAATTGGCCATGCCAAATTGCCTGTAGTGTTCAGAATATGTAGGTTAGGTGCATTATTCAGGGGTAAATGTAGAGTAGTAGAGTAAGGGAAAGGATCTGGACGGGTTACTCTTCGGAGGGTCGGTGTGGACTTGTTGGGCTGAAGGGCCTGTTTCCACACTGTAGGTATCCTATGATTCTATGAAAGGGTACCAAAGTGGATACAAGGAGAGTCAGATCAGCCATGATTGTTTTGAATGGTACACCAGGTAGAGGGGACAAATGGCCTCCTCCCATTGCTATATCTTACAGCCTTATGCTGCATGTTGGGTCTCACTGATCAGATTTAAGCTGATGGTCTTAAAGACATATGGATTCTATTTTTACAGAACCTGTTTCCAAGCCCGAAGTCAGTCTGAGCAGTTCAGAGGTGGTGGAGGATAATGGAACTGTCACCTTGCACTGCAACCTGACTGGTCATTCCCCGTCCATTCAGTGGATCAAGGACGGTCAATACCTGCAGTATAACGACAGGATGAATATGTCATCAGACAATCACACATTAATACTAACAGCAGTGAATCGGTCTGATACGGGAGATTATCAGTGTGAAGGTTACAACACTGTTAGTCGCAACATAAGTGATGTCGTGTCTCTTATTGTGTATTGTAAGTATGGATATCTATCTGTCTGCCTGCCATTCTGTTGATCTATCCATCTATCTCTTTCCCTCTCTGTCTGCCCCTCTGTTTTATTAAGTGCTCCAAAAGCTTGTGATTTTAAATAAACCTGGTGTTGTGCGGACTATAATGTGGTGATAGTGAGGACTGCAGATGCTAGAGATCAGAGTCAAAGAGTTTGGTGCTGTAAAAGCACAGCGGTTTAGGCAGTGTCCGAGGAGCAGGAGATTCGACATTTCGGGCATAAGCCCTTCATCAGGAATGAGGCTTGTGGGCCAAGGGGGGGCCTGAGAAATAAATGGGAGGAGGGGTGGGGCTGGGGAGAAGGTAGCTGGGAATGCAATAGGTCGATGAAGATGGGGGAGCAGTTGATAGGTCGGAGGGGAGGGTGGAGCGGGAAAGATTAAGAGGGCGGTGCTGAGTTGGAGGCTTCGGACTGGGATAAGGTGGGGGACCTTCATCTGCCTATTGCACTCTCACCTCCCTTCCCCCCAGCCCCACACCCCCTGCCAATGATCTCTCAGCCCCCTAGGCCCACAAGCCTCATTCCTGACGAAGGGCTTATGTCCGAAACATCGACTCTCCTGCTCCTCGGACGCTGCCTGACCTGCTGTGCTTTTTCAGTGCCACACTCTTCAAATCTGATCCCCAGGCATCTGCAATCCTCATTTTGTCCTCATAGAGATGTACAGCATAGAAACTTACCCTTTGATCCAACTGGTTCATGTTGATCAGATATCCTAATCTAACCTAATCCCATTTGCCAGCACTTGGCCCATATCCCTCTAAACCCTCCCCATCCAGATGCCTTTTAAATGTTATTATTGCACCAGCCTCCACCACTTCCTCTGGCAGCTCATTCCATACACACACAGTATCACAGTGGTTAGCACTGCTGCCTCACAGCGCCAGAGACCCAGGTTCAATTCCCCCCTCAGGCGACTCTCTGTGTGGAGTTTGCACATTCTCCCCATGTCTACGTGGATTTCCTCCGAGTGCTCCGGTTTCCCTTTACATGAGGGATAGCATTCAGAGGCTGACAGTTCAGAGGATTGATTCTAGGGTGGGTTGGCCATGCTAAATTGTCCCATAGTGCCCAGGGATGTGCAGGTTAGGGTGGATTGGCCATGCTAGATTGTCCCATAATGTCCAGGGATGTGCAGGTTAGGGTGGATTGGCCGTGCCAAAATGCCTGTAATGTTCACAGATATGTAAGTTAGGTGCATTAGTCAGGGGTAAATGTAGGATAATAGGGTAGGGGAATGGGTCTGGGTGGGATACTCTTTGGACGGTCGCTGTGGACTTGTTGGGCCAATTGGCCTGTTTCCGCACTGTAGGGATTCGATGAAATATATGTCATGCTTTCAAACGGCTGCTGGAGAAACTGCAACGTTGTCTGTCTTAGGGAATGATGATTTCAAAATATTTGCCCCTCCTGGCCTCTTCCCAAGCATGGCTCACCAAGGTAACTGGAAAAGAGATGCACTTTTGCCTCAGATCCCCGTGGTGACTGTTTCCTGGCCTTGAACTGACAAAGTTCACAGTTCAGCAGAAGGGGACTGGACCTTATCTCAGTGTTGCAGCTGCTGTTGTGCGCAGACAAAGAATGCAGGGCGTTGTCCCTCCAGGAAATCCCTGCTATTTGAAATTCCTAGTCTGCTATGCGTAGACAGCGACAAAAGTGAAACCCATTCGGGATCCAGGGAACCTGCCAGGTCTAACATTGCAAATGCAAACCTGGACGCAAGTGCACCAGATTCTCAACTGACCGTGCACGTGGTTCCATTAATCCTCCTCTTCCTGCCTCGTGTCTGCGTGGGTTCCCTCCAGGTGCTCCGGTTTCCTCCCACAATCCAAACCTATGCAGGTTTGGGTGAATAGGCCATGCTGACTTACCCATTATGTTAGGTGCATTAGTCAGGGTGGGGAATGGGTCTGGTTGGGTTACTCTTCAGAGGGTCGGTGTGAACTCATTGGGCCGAATGGCCTGTTTCCACACTTCTGGTAATCTAATTACAAGACTCTGTATGTTTCTTTCGCATGCGAGTAACCCACGCTAATATCTACATCCTTTACCTGTTGCAGTTGGTCCTGAAGACCTTCAAATTTCCATTGATCCTGGCAAGGAAGATATCACTGTGGGGTCAAACGTCACATTCAACTGTTCTGCGCAGTCAGTTCCAACTCCCGAATTCGAGTGGTTTTTCCAAGGGCATCCTCTGAACCGAACAGGACCGATGATGACTATTGCTCGCTACGGCCCGAGCCACAACGGCGTTTACATGTGCCAGGCCTACAACAATATGACTGGAAAATACGCCAATGTAACCACAGAGGTCCATGTTGTAGGTAAGAAGTAAAAGAGCGCCCTCTTGAGCAACAGGAAAGAATTGAACTCTATCCAAAGGTGCAGGCGATGGTGGTGCAGCAGTGCTGACACTGGATTAGCAAGTCCTTGAGCAATGTTGGGGGCTGTGGGTTCAAATCTTACCATCGTAACTACCGCAAGTCAGGGATGTGAAGCCACTTTCACAATCCTGATGACCAAGGTAACCAGGGATGACAAGGTCAGCACGAGAAAATTGAAATTAATATCATGCCGGGTAGCAAGGTAGGATTTGGAGCCTGGAGATCGACATTACAGCGACATCTCACTCCCCACATGGCTATCAAAGTGCTTGGCTGCATCCTGGATGTGACAGGATAATTACATTTCTGGAGAAGGCCTGTCTTGCCCACAGCAGCTCTCCGAGTGGGCATCATGCCATGCTGCCGCCCTTTCTGTGTCACCCCCGCGCATTTATGCCTGTATGAATATATGCCGCCATTGATGCGGCTGAGGTCAAGGAAGCTTTTCGCTCATCTGTTCCCTCGCGCGCCCTCCCCTATTGCAGATAGTGGAGCCTTTTCGGGCTCGCTCTGGGGTGACGCTCTTGGCGATTGAGCTGGCCCACCCACAATGCATTCTGTGCCCTTGCCACCCTCTATGCTTCACGTGGAGGAGCGCTGTGTCACCAGCCAAGGGGTGGCAGAGAGTAGCTGGCCGGTTCCTTGCCAACGTTTCACTTGATGCCACGTGATTCCACGGGGTCTCGAGTCAACGTCAAGGGCTCCCGGGGCAACTCCTGAGTGGGCCACTGCCTCTGGGTTTGGTGCCAAGCGTAATTGAGTATTGGAGCCGCACTAATCTCAGTGAGTTGCGAGCATTCAATCATATTTCTCACTTGTCGATAATGGACAGGTTTCAGGAGTCTTGGGAGTTCGTTACTCACTGCGGGATTCCCAGCCTCTGACCTGGTCCTGTAGCCATGTAATTGGAACCCATTGCAAAGGAATGTTTTTTACAGGACATTCACAGCAATGTCTACTGAGTTCCAATCACATTTGCCTTGAGCTGCAGAATGGACAGAAATTTTATGTCGGAAATGAAAGGTCAATTTTATTCATTGTGCTAAGTGAAATTTGAATTGATTTCTCTTTGGAATACATTGACCAAGAACAAAGACTCGTTGTTTCTCAAATTCCATCAATTGCAGACGCAAAGAAGGTTCATCATGCATTAAACCTTTGAAAAGCAATGAAAATTTGACAAAATCAAACCGGAAATGCAATATTTGACTTGGGCAGGGGATTAAAATGGGTGAAGGGCTTTTGCCCGAAATGTCGATTTTCCTGCTCCTCGGATGCTGCCTGACCTGCTGTGCTTTTCCAGCACCACTTTAATCTTGACTCTGATCTCCAGCATCTGCCGTCCTCACTTTTGCCTCATTCTGAGTATGTTTACCATCCTGTCCCAGTTAATGCAGGGTTAAGGGGTGAAGGATCCTCTTCAGAGGGTCTGTGCAGACTTGATGGGCTGATTGGCCTCAGTCTGCATTGTTGGGATTCTTTCCTTCATTGATTTTTCACCACTGATCAAGAACCTATCTCTTTTGAGCCTAAATACATGCAAGGGTGTTGCCCCCACAGCTCTCTGTAGCAGGGGGAATGTTCCAAAGTCTCAAAAACCCTCTGAGAGAGGAAATTCCTCTATATCTCAGATTTCAATTGGCACCCCTCTTGAGTATAAGAGCAGACAGTGCTACTTACACAAGGTGGCCTTCAATCCCGTGCTACATAGCCATGTGGCGTCCACCGATGTACAGACTTGGTTCGTTAAGCCATGGCAGATGCAGGGATAGGGTTGGTGAGGACTCGATGGGCTGTATAGCCTCAGTCTGTTATGCAGGGATTCTAGGGAGTAGCATTTTGCCAGCCCAACTGAAATACTTCTCCTTTGATATCAGGCAGGTACAGAAAATTGGAAATTGTTGAAATCCAAGGATTGGAGCAGCAGACTGGTTTTAACTCTCAATGCTGAAATTAACATTATCTGAAAACAACATGACCTCTTCTTTCTAGATTTAAATTTACTCGCTGAGCTGGAAGGTTCATTTTCAGATGTTTTGCCACCAGGCCAGTTACACCAATAGTGAGCCTCTGGAGCCATCTGGAGGCTCACGAATGATGTTACCTAGGGTGGTGACGAAACGTCTGAAAACTAACCTTCCAGCTCAGCGAGCAAACCTCCATCCAGAAGCTCAACCTGAGCTCCAAATCTTCCCAAAACTCGCTCTGACCTCTTCTTATTTACTGGTTCCATAAGCTCCTACAATAACTTAATTCAGGTGTCAGCAGGGAACATCAGGTCAATTTTATGTTCTGAAAGTTTGACGTTAAAGAAAATATGATGGCACAGTGGTTAGTGACTGCTGCCTCACAGCACCAGCGAGCTGGGTTCGATTCCCATCTCAGGGCGACTGTCTGTGTGGAATTTGCACATTCTCCCCGTGTCTACGTGGATTTACTCTGGTTTCCTCCCACACTCCAAAAAGATTTAGATTACTTACAGTGTGGAAACAAGTCCACACTGACCCTCCAAAGAGCAACCCACCCAGACCCCTACATTTACTCCTTCAACTAACACTACGGGCAATTTGGCCTGGCCAGTTCACCTAACCTGCACATTTTTGGACTGTGGGAGGAAACCAGAGCACCCGGAGGAAACCCACGCAGACACGGGGAGAATGTGCAAACTCCACACAGCCAGTTGCTTGAGGTGGGAATTGAACCCAGGTCTGTAGCTCTGTGGGGTAGCAGTGCTAACCGCTGTGCCGCCCAGCTCCAGGCCAGTTGAATTGGCCAAGCTAAATTTCCAAGTCAGGGGTAAACATAGAGTCGGGAAATGGGAGTGGGTGGGTTACCCTTCGGACTTGTTGGGTTGAAGGCCCTGTTTCCATACTGCAGGTAATCTAATCTAAAACAAATTGCTTTAAAATGATCTTTTTTGACACATAGTGTTTACAAGCAAGGGGAGGGTTGGTTAGTCAGTTTGCAATGCAGAGTGATGTCATTGGCATGAGTTCACTTCACACACTAAGGCCTCTCCTTTTCAACCCCATCCCTCGCCTGTGTTATCTCTTTCTAATGAGAGAGTAGGACAATAGCAACTTCACCTTTCATTTTCGCGCAAATGCTCCAGCGCCAATGCACTGATTTCAATAAAATGGAAAGCTATGCAGCAATAAAAAGACAGTCTTTTCTCTATATTCCAGAGCCGGTCTCGAAGCCAAACATTACTGCAGATGTTTCAGACCCTGTTGAACACAACGACACGGTGTCCTTGACTTGCCACGTGACTGGTGATCTGCGATACCTGAACTGGATGAAGGCGAACCAGTTTATTCAGAACAACGAGAGGGTGAAGTTATCAGAGGATAACGTCACACTGTCAATATTATCGGTGAACAGATCTGATTCAGGCAATTACACGTGCCAGGCATGGGGCTACAGAAATAAAGAAACCAGCAATCCATTTGAACTGAACGTTTACTGTGAGTACAAATCAGTGACGGTATGATAGAATTTTAAATTTTGCTGTTTGTATACCATGGTAATTTATTGAAATATTTGATAAAAATTCAGCAAGTGTCATTCGTCACATTATTGGGTATGCTAATTACTTTCTAATTAGATGACTGAAGTCTAAGGGTTCAGAGGTTGTGCTGCAGGTCTACAAAATCCTAACTTACCGACAAATTCCTGGTTGGACCTCCCTTGGAGTGCTGTCAGCAGAAATGGACACCACACCTAAGGAAGGATGTATTGACCTCAGAGGGAGTGCAGTGCAGGTTTATAGGAATGATACCTGGGCTGAGGAGAGATTATACAAATTGGACCTGGTTTCTTGAGAATATGGAAGGTTAAGGGGTGATCTTATTGAAGTCTTCAATGCAATAACAAGAAAAGACAGATAAGCTTACAGACGAACTATTTCCACTGGTTAGAGATTCCAGAACTAGGGGGCATAGTCGAATAACTCTGGCCAGTTGAGTTCAGGAGAGACGTTAGGAAGCACGCAAAGGGTGGGGGGACATTTGGAATGCTGTTCCACAAACAGCAGTGGATGCTGGATCAGTTGTTAATTTTAATTTTGAGTTCGGTCCAGCGAAGATATTAAGGGATATGGAGCGAAGGAAGGTATGTGGAGTTAGGCCACGGATCAGCCACAATCTCATTGAGTGGTGGAACAGGCTAAAGGGGCTGAATGGCCTCCTTCTGTTCCTATGCAGATGCTGTTTTACAGCATGCATTTGCTGGGGATTAGTTAGCTCAGTTGGCTGGGCAGATGGTTTGCAATGCAATGTGATACTACCTTCAACTCCCACAATCTATGAGTGCAGGATATAGGATCTCCTTCTCAACCTCGCTCCATATCCTCACCAGCAGTCATTCCCCCTCACCCCCTGCGGTTTGGTAACTTTACCTTGGCTGTTACCTTGGTCACTTTGGCTTGTAAAGATCTTGCACCATACCTTCAAACTCCAACATGTTCACGATAAAACTCGAATTAAAAGCTTATCTCGGTAATGGTAGACTTGTATCTTTATTCATAAAAGTTGATCTGCTTCACTCATCTGCTTTGTAGCAGGAAGCTGCTATCCTTACTCAATCTGGCCAACTTCTGACTCCAGTCTCTCAGTAATTAGATTAGATTACTTACAGTGTGGAAACAGGCCATTTGGCCCAACATGTCCACACCAACCCTCTGAAGAATAACCCACCAAGACCCATTCCTCTACCCTACATTTACCCTTGACTAACGCATCTAACACTATGGACAACTTAGCATGGCCAATCCACCCAAATCTGCACATCTCTGAACACTATGGGGCAATTTAGCATGGCCAATCCATCCTAACCTACACATCCCTGGACACTATGGGACAATTTAGCATGGCCAATCCACCCTAATCTGCACATCCCGGAACACTATGGGACAATTTAGCATGGCCAATCCACCCTAATCTGCACATCCCTGAACACTATGGGACAATT